>NC_134086.1:5690150-5907506 GCF_000715075.1 Nicotiana tabacum
TTAAAATTTTATTTATTTTAATACTATTTTATATATATAATACTATCATGGTTATATGGTATCTTGTATGGTACTAGTCTATAAATATCGGGTATTAACGCTCGACCCGTATTTTATCCCAACATGCCAAACTTGGACGAAAATTTATTTTCTTTGACTTGCTTCCCCTTTCACATTCACGAATTTACTCATCACTTGTGAAATAGCATAATCCTTATAATCTCCAAATAATCTTTTACTTAGACTGATGTCAATTACCTTACGACAAATTCAACGTACAATACTACAGGGTGCAACATCGTCGTAACTTAATACTACGAAGCGTAACTTAACCGTAATGTAATATTGCAGGGTGCAACATTGTCGTAACTCAATACTGCAAAGCGTAACATCATCGTAATGTAATACTACAAGGTGTAACATCATCGTAATATAATATTGCAGGATGTAACATCATCGTAATATTGCGGGATGTAACATCATTCCCCCCTTTGGAACATTCATCCTCGAATGTTGATTGATGTTCTTATCATTTTCATAACTTATAGCTCTTGTGAATACCTTAATATTATCCTTACCATTAAAACAGTTGCTCTGTGAATAAATCCAAAGTCTAGGGTATTCCCCCCTTTAGTCGTTTTGCTCATATCATGACTTGTGGTCGAAATCTTTCTAATTTCGCAACTGCTGCTACCTCCTGTCATGCAACTTGTATGATCCTGGCTTTGTAAGTGCTCTTATGAGATTCATTTTTCCTTTTTCCTTTTAGCTTTTAGCCAATCTCTAAGCCTTACTTTGTAAATATTTACAACGCTTAATAGGATGCCTCTCTGGGCATCTATAGGTGTACTGAAGTTCCTCGTGCGATACTTTGTAGAACTTGCGAATATGGATATATCTTATTTCATAGACCTGGTTATCCATCCATATCACTTTACTGCACTTCGGTAAGTCATATTATGTCATAACTCTTACTTTGATTTATCGTTACTGAGGTCTGCAACCAACTCCAGGTTACTCTCCTCGCTTATCCTTAAGACTAATGGTCTAATTTCAGCTCATACTGTTAAACTTTTATCCATCTATTGTTGGTTTACCTTAATGTTGATTCATCATCTACCACTGATAACTTGATTTTTTATATAACACCGTCGATAGGGCTCGCGTCTCATCGGGGACATCTGGAATATTTAGATTGATCCACCTAGGGGTGATACTATACCATACCTCCATAACCATTTTTCATAGCATCCCAATGTGGTTTACCTTATGTGGGTATTTTAATTCTGTACACTTCATGAAATCATTACTCAACCGAAGGCCCAAATATCATCTTTTATCTATCACAATTACACCCTCAGGCAACATTCCATCTTTTCTAAATGCTACTAGTCTTAGACTCCTTTGAGTTCATTCAGGCTATATTGAGCTTTCTATAACATAGAAGGACCATCATCTCCTTTGTTTTCACGGGTTTTATCCCAAGGACTTATCCATTGTCGTCACCTTCTCACTTGCCTTCTTCTTATCCTTACTCTTGTCTTTCTAAAACCTTGTTGTTCTATCATACTTTAGCTTGTGATCGATTCCCTTATGCTTTTCTGGAACATCAAGCAAGACATCACATTGTCTCTAACTCTCCTTTTACTCTCTAATTAAACCTTTCGGTACTTAGAAACCATATGCTGGAAGATATGCCACTGATGATGATGCTATTATTCCTGGATACTGAATCCCAGTACTTCTATTCTTTTACCTGAAGTATGGACCACTCTCATCCTTCTATACTTGAGTATTTCATACGTTGTTCACTTTTACCTTACTTAATTTAAAATATCACCTTACATTCTTTTATCTTTCCTTCATAACCTTCATCCCACATATGTATAAATAACATCCACCATTTAAAGCTCTATTATAATACTTGCACCTCTGGTGCCTATTTAATCTGGTGGGAGCTCCATACTGACTTCTTACGAGGCTGGTACTTCTTCTAACTGGCTTTATCATATAGCCGTTATAGAATATAGTTGTTGTGCTATCTCTCTTGCACCTCTAATATTAAAAGTGATTCTGCTATGTTCTCAATCATGGTTCCTATAACTTCTGGGTCCAATAATCAGACTCCTGATTACTTAGTTGATGTCACTATTTAGTTTCCTCTTCCCTTATGTAGGCTTAAGCTATCTTCTGATCTGTGGTTCATGATATTAGTTATCATGTCTAGCCTTTCATGGGCTTGAGAAATATGCATGATACAACTCTTTAATAATTTAATCCTTCGTTTATGACCTAGGCTCAATTCTTTCTTTTAACGTATACCAGAATCTTCTACGGCTATATATGTTGCATGTATAAAAATCCAAACCCTTAAGTGAGTTCTTAACGCAACCAACTTTAGATCATTGATAGAATAATTTCTTTCGTTCCATCTTAGATTTCTTTCAACGTAAGCTATTACTTTTCCTATTTTTTTGCCTCTTGTTGCGTCCATACTTAGCTTATCTTAGTGTCCACACATGCCAGAGTTTTCATGTAACTCATATGATCTCGAATATTACTTTTAACTTTACTTCCTGTTCATTATCCACGGTAGGTGCCACTTTCCTTTGGAGTGCTTACAATGTTGTTGCGAGACTGTTGTTACACGACCATTTTCTCTTTAGGTCATTGTGCTTAGGTTGAAGCCTTCTTCCTTATTTCCTCAGATAGTCTTTTGTTGTAGTACCTAGGGAGAACCCTTGACTCTCGTAGAGTTGTGGGCTTATTACGAACCTTTTTGATGTCCTTCCTTGCCTATAATCATCCGTAGTTGCTTACCTCCGTGCCCATGTGCTGATAGGGTTGCTTCTGAACTTGTTATTTTGACTGTCTTCCTAGTGTCACTTTCCTTTATCCCCGTAACATGCATAAGGTACCTTTAACTACCCTGATTCCTATTTGAATATATCTCAAGTATTATAATGACGTTACTACGAGGCTGAATTCTCCATATTGGGGCTCACTACCTTTATCTTATATGATCTGCTGATTTGTTTGCAACTTCTTATCTAATCATGACTAGGCTCTTCCTGAATCAACTACTAACTGCTCGTCGGCCCATTCTCATATCCATATTCCGCGTAATCCTTCTTGGGTTATTTCCTTGTCTTAACTTACCTCACATACTGGCTCCTTATCTATTAATAACATCCCAGGCAGGAACCTTTACTTCCTTTTCTTGACGTCGTGCTTACATAACATTATGGAATCATAACATATCTGTAACCTTTGGATAAGGGCAATCTCATACCTTTCTCATTTTTTTCGCATTCATCCTTTATCATTCCATATTCCCTCCCTTTTGGGGAGTACTAAAACTTGGAGCTACGACGACCTGCCTATAAATGTTTTTCTCTCCATATTTGGCGTCCTTTTGCATCATCAATGACCCCTACTCGCCTTGCGGTAATCCTTCTGTACCAAGGATAAAAAAAATTACTCACTCGCAATGGTGAAACTTAGTGTAACTGGCACATATAGTCCCTTAAGCTTAACTTTACTCATATCGCTTACTTTAGGGAAACGTCTCCCTGAATGACCATTTTCTGGATTCATCATGGATCTTCTTCTGTTGCCCATTCTATAGTTGCCGGAATGCAGTATGAAATTCTCATGATGCTGACGATTATCAAATCACTTAGTTCCTAATTCATGTTTAGTTCACCTTGTTCATAGTCCATACTGATTTCTATTACTATGGGGTCTAACTTTTCCTTCTGTTAATCACATTAGAGTCGCGAACTTATTTCTCGAAATGAGGATGTGACTGTATGGCCTATACTCTTTTTTTGTCTTAAAGCCCGTCACCTCTCATCTCTTTCTTCATCTGACTATAAATTCTGTAACACTCTACTGTCGCCATCCATGTATCACATCTCACTCATAATGATTCATTATCCCTCTTTGTACTTCTCTGCTAATATTTCTATCTATCACTTTATCCTGAAAACTTTAACAAGACATTCTTTCGCTTTTACATTCCCTTGATCCATCTACTGACTCTTCGGGCTGCCTAACATTCTCCCTCTACTAGGGGCGGGAATCATACTAAGGTAATATTTATCCCTTCCAGGTTTTCAGTTCCTATCTTTGTAGTACTCATATTTAGCTGTACTATTTTAGTGTGCACCATCTGGGTGTCTCACAAGGAGATCAATTAGCACATTTGCAATATCATTCAGAAATGTCAACTAACGCAAGCAATTTATGACAACCCGGTCAGTCGTCTCATGAGTTACCGCTCCGTTTTTTCCCATTTCTGCTTCTTTATGCATTGTTTATCCGTGTTATATGGTATCAGGTTGGTCGGATTGAATCCTTAATGGTTTTGGTAAGATTTGAGACATTTAGTCTCTAAAAGTAGCTTTAGAGTTAGAAAAGTCAATCGAGAGTTGGCTTATTGGTAAACAACCTTGAAATGCGGATTTTATGGCTTGTATAGCTTCGTTAGGTGATTTGGGACTTAGAAATGTGTCCGGAATATTTTTGTGATGTCCGGTGTAGAATTAGGCTTGAATTGGCGAAGTTAGTTTTTGGCGATTTCCGGTCGGCAGTGAAAAATAGGCTATCGGGGTTGGAATGGAATTCCGACAGTTGGAACAGGTTCATAATGTCATTTTGGATATGTTTGCAAAATTTCAGGTCAATCAGAGTTGTTTTGGATAGTTTCGACGTCATTGGTGGAATTTAGGAATTTCAAAGTTCATAGGCTTGAATTTGATGTGATTTTGGTGTTTTGATGTTGTTTTTGGTGTTTCGAAGGCTCAACTAAGTTCGAATGATGTTATGGTATGTGTTAGTATATTTGTTGAGATTTCCGAGGACCTCGGGTGGATTTCAAAAGGTTAACAGATCAATTTAGACTAGAAGAAAAGCTGCTGCATTTTTTCACAGCAGCATGAATAGTAACTCGGGTGAGCAGTAACTCGGGTGAATAGTAAAACGCATGAGCAGTATTTAAATAAACCCTCCGCAACCATTAAACCATTTTAAACTATTTTTGAACGGGGAAATAGCTTTGAGGCGATTTTGAAGAGAGGAAATCATTGTTCTTCATTGAGATAAGGATTTTAGACCCTAAAACTCGATTATTTGGGATTAAGGAATAAAATATCAGTGTTTAATTCATGAAAATTAGTAGAAAAAGGTGGAGTTAAGGCTTGAGATTATGAGACCTTCTAGGGATGATTTGAGGGGTCAAACGAACTCCGATTTTCGAGTTCTTTATATGTACGGACCCATGAGATGATGAAGAACATTTTGGTATAAAGTTTATCCAGTTCCAGGATGCGGGTCCAGGGGTCGGGTTTTGACTGATTTCGGGTTTTGTGCTTAAAATCGATATTTTTCAATTGGAATTCATTCGCTTAGCATAATTTGATGATAAAAATCTGAACTTGGTAGATTTGGAGCACTCGGAAGTTGGTTCGAGAGGCAAGCGTGTTGCAGAGTAGCTTTTCGGGCTAGTTCGAGGTGAGTAATGATTTTAAATGCTGTTCTGAGGGTATGAAACCCCGGATTATACAACGTTCGACTGTGTTGAGGTGACACCCACGCTAGATGACGAGCGTGGGGTCGTGCACCGTTGGGGATTGTGACTTAGTCCATCCCGAATGACTATTTTTCTGTATATTTGGTAGCTAATTGTTTGATATTATTATACTTTGGGCTAAATGCCATATTTGGGCTTCGTGCCAACTGTTTGAATCCTTAGGGGATCGTTAATGATATTTTTGTCATTGTTTGATTTCATACTTGTGCTTAGTCATGCCAGATCTTTCAATGTTTTCAAAACTCAGCTATGTTAATCTGTTTTAGAAACCTTAAATGATGTTTTAAAGATATTTTGAGCTGAGCTACATATTTTTACTATTGCCCGAAGGGCTTATGAGATTCTGACTGAGTAAGGCCGAGGGCCTGTATTATGAGGATAATTTTGGGTCGGGCTGTACGCCGCAACAGTGATGCACTAATTATGATAATGAGGCCGAGGGCCTGAGATTGTATGCCACGAGGTGGCTTGATATTGATATGAGGCCGAGAGCCTATTTATGATGCCATGAGATGGCTTGATATTGCACTTAGGCCGTAAGGGGCCCCTCCAGGAGTCTGCACACCCCTAGTGAGCACGGGTACCCATTGTGACATGAGATATAGCCTGAGGTGCTGATTTGATGTTATTGTGCCCGAGGGGCAGTTCTTATGTGTTTACCATTCCTAGTTGTTTTTCCTATCTATTGTTGACTGCTTAAAAAGGTGTTTTTATGAGATTTCATTGTTAAATTGTCTTACTGATTTTGTTATGCCTCTGATAGCTAAATGTTGTGTTTAATATGATTTTATATCATTTAGTCTTCATTTATTCTTATTACTCATTGAGTTGGAAGTACTCACTTTACTCCCTGCACCTTTGTGTGCAGATTCGGGCGCTACAGGTCCTACTACTGAGGGTTGACAGTTCCAGCAGATCTTCGGAGGTTTACTAGGTAGCTGCTTGGTGATTCGCAGCCCAGTGCAACCTCCCTCTATCTTATTTCTTTTCTGATTCAGTTATTTAGTAGTGGAGTAGACTTTTAGACTGGTAGTATTGTTTTAGATGCTCATGACTGGTGACACCCCGGTGTCGGGGCTGTGTTGGCTTTTATTTTCACAAATTACACTGTTAAATGCTTATTTTGGGATTTTATTTCTAATTAAAGATTTAGTAGTTATTATTTTAATTGCTTAAAGTGAATTGGAAGTGATTCGGATGGCCTTGTCTTCACGAGAGGTGTTATCACGATCGGATTGGGTTTAGGGTCGTGACACAATTCATCTACCATTTTAGCTCACTCTAACCCCAGCCAGATCGTGATATTATGTCCTTCTCTTAAACCATATTTGTTAGCTCCTATAGAACATGACATAGATCAGTGTGGACAATTATACATACCTCTGTTACTGTCGAAGGTAACTCAAAATGCTTGAATCTCTCTTCCTGCTTGCTTCCTTTACTTGTTGAAACTTGTATTTATCTTCTGAATCTCTCAGTGTTTTTCACCATAAAGGTGGATAGATATTCTTGCCTTAAAGGTCCCTTTCAAAAAGCTCACCGAATTCTTCTAACTCAACTCTTCCACAGCTACATGCGACTTCTTACCAATTGTCTTTCTGGAAGTAAATATCGTCGTATTATGAATAAGATAGAGTTTAGGAAATTGAGTTCTTACAACTGAGCTCTACCACACGATCTAGAGTAAGAAGAAAGAGTGACAGTCTTAAATGCCATGTAGCCTCCTGCTTATAAGTGTGGTGCACGGCACACCCATAAATAAGACTCTACTAGACACGACTTGTAGACTCTCTAGGACAAAACTGCTCTGATACCACTTTTGTTACGCCCCGAACCTGGGGGGCGAGACCGGTACCCAATGCCTCACCTATCCTTGCGTACCAACTTGCAACTAAGGGACTCTGAACATATGATGTCATACTTTGGCTATGAGCTACATTGCAAGATAACTGCGAATACTGACTAAATGTCAATATAAAACTGGGTCGACAAGGCTGTCATAACTATTACAGTTGACAAACCAACCAAATATACATACAAGGCCTGCAAGTCCAACATATTGCACTAACTGATATGATATGTCAACAAGCCTCTACTGATGGATATACTGTGATCGGAGCAGCTCCCTGGCATACTCATAACATACATACATACATACATACATACGTACATATATATATATATATATATATATATATATATATATATATATATATATATATATATATATATATACACACACACACACACACACACACACAAGCTCTAGACCCAAAAACTCCGAAAGGCATGGAGCTTACCGATCAAGCTGAACTCGGACAACACTTATTGAGGAGGCCTACCCGTCTGTCTGTCTGACCTGGACATATAAAATGCAGCGCCCTCATAAAAGGGACGTCAATACAAAATATTGTACTGAGTATGTAAGGCAATATACTGAAAGCTGAAACTGAACTGATAATATAATAATTGCAAGTAGCTGAAAGTCAAAGATAATCTGAAGATATGCTTACCTACTGATGCTGACTCAACTCTCTCAATATAGTAAGTAAAATAGCCGTCTGACCCTATAAGGCTCGGTATATATACAACTGCTCTACCGTAGTAGGCTCGTTCATAGACGCTCGGCCATACTAGACTCTGTATCTTGACCAACTGGGCTCGCTCATAGGCGCTCGGCCACAGTAGGCTCGGTATATAACTTACCATCTGATCAGAGGTTGCCCAATAGGGGCCTGCCCATCGATTATAGCTCGATGGTAATGAAAATACTTTTAATACTGTATATATGTAAACTCTCTACTCTCTTGACTGGAAGATGAAAATACTCAACTGAATATGAATTCCTCATAAGGAGAATATGGTAATTGACAAAACTAGAAAAATATACGTAACTTGCGAGACTAGCAAAATATATGCAAATTTCGAGATATGAATTTTTCTTTATGCCTCGTTATCAAACTTGTATAATGACGAGATCATGCAAAAATGAAGGAATAGCTTAGCCTTAACATACCTGGAGTAGGAAAAAATCCGTATGATATTCTTGGAAAATATTGCATCGTACTCCGTTAGAACCGCAAAATTTCTCCGTTGCTAAGACTCTAAAAATGCTAGCTGAAATTGTTGAAACTTGTAAAAAAAATCACGTTGCTTAAGTATACAATCTGATTTTAGGTGTCTTTGAGAATGGAAATTTGAAAGGTAATGTTTTCCTCCTCTGTTAGTGTCTTAGTAAGAGTTTTTGGCAAGAGTTGTAACATGATTTTGGTTTTGGAAGTCTTAAGGTATTGAGGTGTCTTGCATTTAAATTATCAAAGATGCCATCAATTCTAATGTGACCATGAGTCACTTAATTTCTAGTGGCTTGCTGACACGTGGGATGGGGTTACTTTTAATTTTTATCACTTATTAGGCAATTAGGTAATGTTCCGTTATCCGATAATTAACTAATTACCCGCATAATTAAAAATTATTTCAAATTACTTAAAATTCTACTTATTTTTAATACACTTTTATATATATATATATATATATATATATATATATATATATATATATATACACCCTTCTATTATGGCCATGTGGTACCTTGTGTGGTACTAGTCCATAAATATTGGGTATTAGCGCTCGACTTGTATTTTATCCCAACATGCCAAACTTGGACGAAAATTCATTTTCTTTGACTTGCTTCCCCTTTCACCTTCACGAATTTACTCATCACTTGTGAAATAACATAATTCTTATAATCTCCAAATAATCTTTTACTTGGACTGATGTCAATTACTTTACGACAAATTCAACGTATAATACTATAAGGTGCAACATCGTCATAACTTAATACTGCGAAGCGTAACATCACCGTAATGTAATGCTGTAGGGTGCAACGTTGTCGTAACTTAATACTGCGAAGCGTAACATCATCGTAATGTAATACTGCAAGGAGTAACATCATCATAATATAATACTGCAGGACGTAACATCATCGTAATATTGCGGGGTGTAACACAAAACTTAAAACAACCCAAAATTATATTCATGTCCAAACACAACTCTAATTTTTAAATACCATTTTCACTTGAATTTTTTTTTCACTTTCTTTGGAATTTTACAATTTTTATGTCCAAACGCCCACGAATATTATTAGTTTAGGTTCTTTTAGAACTCCCTAGACCAGTAGAGAAAAATAAAAGGTTACCTTCCCGTTTCTATTTTTCTTTTAACTGAATATGGAATTTTAAAATATTACATTTGACACTTATGATCTAAAATAAATTAAAAGACACTTATGTAACTATAAAAATATCTGTAAAATTTAAATTTAAAAATAAATTTTAAAATATAATTCTTTATGATATGGATTAAAAAGTATCATAAATTGTGATGAGGGCGGTCCGTTGTACAAAGTATTTCGTATTCATACATGATCTAAAAAAAAGATTGTATCCCAAGAAGAGGTGATGTAGCTAGCTTACCTTGATGGATGTCACAGACCTCCGACATGTCTGATATTGTGAGGCACTGTAAAATTATGCCAAGAATTTGAGGTTTTATTGTATCGAGGTGTAACGACCTGATCGATCATTTTGAAAATTAGCGTTTCATTCAGCAATTTAAAATATCGAGCAACTTCGTATTGTGTATCATGACTTAAATGTGTGGCCAGATTAGGTTTTCAGCATTAATGTTAATTTCACGACTTGAACGCGTGATGTATCTATATCTATACTATATTAAAAGTATGAAGGCCCTTAGCGAAATGTCGTTCACCTTTTTTATCCTTTAAAAACAAATTTTACATTGGATAAAATTGTAATCAAAAAACTTTCCTTATATTTAGGAGTTCTAAATAAATAAAAAAAAAATCAAATATAATTTAGTGTTTGATATTTTCTCCTAATCAGGATACAATATATTAAGACACAAAAGAATACAAAAAAGGTAGGAGAAAAGATTTGTGTTGGTTTCCAACAAGGAAACTTCACGTTTTATGTGGTATTTTTTTTTCTCTTTATCCTTGTTTAATCAAAAAGACCAATTTTTCTTTTCATATGATTTATTTGTTGTTTTTAAAATTTAAATCATAAGTATTTTATTAGGAGCTTGGTTGTTAAATTCGTTAAAATTTACTATGGTATTAAGTTTTGAAATAGTAATTATTGTTGAAAAAAATAGTAATCATTAATTTGTGATAAGAAACTAATTATCATAATTTAATATAAAAAAGTACCTAAATTACCTCAATGCATATGTTAAAATAAAATAGATGGAAAAGGACTTTTATTTTTTGGTCAAACAAAAACTAATATTATTACTGAGAAATTTTGCTACATAATTTAACTTTACAAAACAAGAATTAGTTAGTAAATTCATCTTGTAGCTAATAGGATTTTTTTATAATATATAGCTGATTCTGTCACTAAGTAGGATTAGCGATAAATTTTATTATTTAACTATATAATTTATCTATCGTTAATTTTTCTTCTCTTTGTAGTTAACTTATCTTAGAATACATGGTACCTAGATAACTATTTTGATACGAAATTAATATAAAAGAACGAGATACATAATAACACTAAACTTTCCAATTATCTTGGTTGTTGTCTTGGTTAGATAAAACATCCATTATTTTTTGTTACTAAGTAGGCTCAATATTTGTCATATTCAAGAGCTTATATTTTTAAAAATCTTATTGTTAAGGGCTTATATTTTTCATAATTTTATACGGATCGATAGAAGGTACATGCGCATCGCGCTTATCCTAGCACGAAGACCCTTAGCGAAATGTCGTTCGCCTTTTTTACCCTTTAATATAGATTTTATATTGGTTATAATTATAATTTAATTATTCTACTAATATTTAGGACTTAAAAGTCAACTAAATTTTGGTCATTAAATCTTCTCTTATTCGGACTACATATATAGAAACTCAATTTTAGGAATTTAACACCAAATAAAAATTTACTTATAAATCCTTTCCTTAAATAAATTATGTAAAGTAATTATGACATTTTCACACGTGCATTAGACAAAATGTGTATAAACGTGTTAGAAATCTACTAATAAAATTTTAGATCTAATTTTAAGTCTTCAAAAAAAAAAAAAAAAGATTACTAATAATATGTAAACCAAACTTAAACATACTAGGTCGTGTATGAAAATATATATAAATAAGTTTAATACGACATGCTTACGTTTTGAAAATAATAGTAGTATTTTTAATTTGAAGTAATAAGTACTATAATGTACTTTAAGTTAATTATTTGAATTAGTTGAATACATATTGTAAATTTATACACATATTAAATTACAAACCAATTACAATACTCGAAAAGTAAAACATATATAAGATAAATTTATATATTGAAATTAATTAAAATAAATTATATACATTTATTCATAAATAATTTAAGATAGTAGTTAAAATAGCTAAAAGAAAATATAGTGAGCGAAAGATATAAATTGATATTCCTCAGTAAATTTGCACATTTATTTTAATTTAAAAATAATATTTCTATAATTTTTTAAAAAATTTATACTCATTTAGATGGATTACGCGTACCGGTACATTTTGAGGAGGGGGACACAAACAAAAAAATTGTGATAAGGACACAAAAATATAGTTACTGTATATTTATAGCAAGTGACGTTTGTACTTACATAGGCCTAATCAAAATCCATCATCAATGACATCCAAGATCCGACTCACAACCAGCAGCCAATCACACACTTTCATATAAAACCTACCACTTACTTACTGTCTTTCCCACCATATTTGCAGATTTAGACAATAACTTGAATCACATCATCAATGGCTAAAGAAGGAACAAAAGTGCCAAGAATTAAACTGGGTTCACAGGGGCTAGAAGTGTCAGCTCAAGGACTTGGTTGTATGGGTATGTCCGCTTTTTATGGGCCGCCCAAACCCGAACCCGATATGATCCAACTCATTCATCATGCCATCAATTCTGGTATCACTCTGCTTGATACTTCAGATGTCTATGGACCCCACACTAACGAAATCCTACTTGGCAAGGTAGTATTCAACTTCTTTCCCTTTCCCCAAATGCTTATTTTTCAATTTTATTGTGAATTTAATTCTCTGAGTTTATTTAGTAGGATGGTTGTACATTATGCTTGAAGTGTTGTACCTTTTTTTTGTATTTGGCTTTAAAAAGAGAACATTGTCACATATGGGGGAGAATGACCTTTCCTGGAAGACACAGAGTGTACTTGATAGAATAATTGAGGTGCGCAGATGACCCGAACAGTTATTAAAGAAGCTCCAAGATTTATCACCTTGCATATATGCGGACACCGTGTGTTTTCCATGCTGGGGTAGAACCTTAGGGCTCGTTTGGTACGATGGATAAGGGATAACTAATCTCGGGATTAAATTTGAGATGAGTTTATCCCACGTTTGATTAGGATAAAATTGTGGTAGGGGATTAGTTATCGCGGGATTATAGTATTTTTTTTATCCCCGTGGGAGGAACGGATAACTAATTCCGGGATAACTAATCATGGGAGAACCTGTTTCCTAACCAAACGACCCCTTAGGCTTTATATTTTTGGGCTTTATTATGCTTTGTTTTGCTGCATGCCTTTATTTGTTGCATGTTTTACTTGTTGTATGACTACTTGAGCATCATATTCATGCTAAAATGATGTTATAGGCATACACATAGCATTTGACAAACAAGTTCAACTTGGAAAAAATTCACTCATTTAGGGTCAAAGTCTTAACTCACCTCGGTTCTAGCAAGCTCTACTCCTCAAAACACCATTGCCTCAGTCCAAATCCGCCGAATGACCTCGATCTAGTCATAAAAGTGTTCAAGGATGTCAAACTTACTCTTTTTGTTTCAATCATGTCGTACTTTTTTTTCTTAACCTCTTTAAAAAGAATGTTACTTTAATAAATCTTTATTTTAATATTCTCATTTTACTCTTTAATGACATTCCTTATGGGTATGACATGACATGTTTTAGTCCACAAGATTCAAATGACATTTTTGATACATGATGCACATTTTTCGTTTGATACACACTATTCAAAACTCTTTCTTTCTTTTGTAAACTATTGCGTAGTCAAACTAAGTTACATAAAATGAAACGAGGGGAGCATTTTTTCTTGGGGCTCTATTCATGAATTGAGAGTTACATCAGAATCAGAAAGTGGGAGGATTCTAGTCCATGTCACTGGGTAATTAACTATATTCATATGTGACAATGGAATAAGCCTCATTATTGTATTGTCTTTCTCCTATGGTCCTAAGTATATGAGATATATATAGTTTTACCTTTTGTATCCTATGGAATAAACAGTTTCATGGAATCAAAATCTTTTGTTGTTAGACGAGCCTCTATAATTTGCTTTTCTACATGCTCAAGAATGAAATGTGTCAGATCGCTATCGTGTTGCCTAAATCTGCTGACATTTTGCCATGTATGCCTCAGCTAGTAGAAAGTTCTGCACATTTGAGATCAGTGCCAATTATTTTCAGATGTTTATCCTGATACTTCTAGTCTTCGAGTTTCCTTCTTCTTTCCTGGCAAATAGTTATTGTTGTGGAATGTTATTTTCTTAATATGAGGTACACGTTCAGAAACAAAAGTGTTGTGAACTTGTATTTCCATTGTACTCTATTGATTTGTTCTAATGATAGTGCTGTTCGGTTAGTTTTTACACACTGATTATTTCATGGGGTACCTGACACCTCCCGCCAACATAGTTATCGAGTAACTCAGCCCACCAAGGCTTAGACAGATCCTGAAAAACCACCTTGTATTTTTTATCTCCGCAGGGATTTGAACCATAGTTTCTAATGTTTGCGCCAACTTCATTAACCATTAAACCACTGCCTTAGGATATACTCATGCATTGCATAGGCAACTGAGAATATTTAACCATTTTTTATACAATTTTCTGCAAAATTGTTACTTAAGTTCTGGTGATTATGCATCTATCTATGTAGGCTTTGAAGGGTGGGACGAGAGAGCGAGTCGTGTTAGCAACAAAATTTGGTATTGTTTTAGGAGATGAAAAGAAAGCAGAAGGGAAGAGAGCAGTGCATGGAGATCCAGCCTATGTAAGGGGTGCATGCGAGGCTAGCTTAAAGCGACTTGATGTTGACTGCATTGACTTGTACTATCAGCACCGAGTTGATACACGCGTGCCAATTGAAGTCACGGTTAGTTCTCTTTTTCCTTTTATAACTCCTTTCAGTTGCAGGTTACTTATTCTGAAAGAATGAAGTAATATTTGATCTTGCTCAAAGGATGGCTACCGAGAAAGTGTTGTTTCTAAAATAAAATAAAATATTCGGTGTAGCAGTAATATTAGTATTTACTAAGGCTATTAACTGTAATAGAAATTTCTGGCATTAGCATTCCAGTACCTGTATGTACTAAAAATTTCAACGCAATTATGTATACTTATTGCTCCGGTGCTGCATCAACCTACATCATCACTTTCAGAATCGATCTAGTAGTTTACAACCACGCCCTTCATATGCTTGTAGTAACATCATTACCTTTATAACCCAAATCAGTGACACAATTTCCTCATCCTGTTTGTTGAGAAAGAAAAAAGAGAAGAAAGGAACGGGAAAAAAGAAAGAAAGAAATGATCATCCAGAGACAGAAAACTAAAAAAAAAAAAAAGGAAGACGAGACAAAAATAATTACACTCCTTTTCAGACTCTTGCGACTGTTGGCATATATTTGCAAGCTTTGATAAGCTGGTTAGAGTTCTTAAAATGAGCACTTAGTACCTCTGATCAATGTATGAGTAGCGTTTTAAGAGTTGTGGAATAGACTAGCAAAATTTTCAGCTGTTACACCAATTAGTGGAGTTCTTATATGATTAACCTGTTTTTCATCTTTGTTCAAATGGTTAATTATCTGCAATTCTTGTTCCTGATTTACTAGGTTGGAGAACTTAAGAAGCTGGTTGAAGAGGGTAAAATAAAATATATAGGTCTATCCGAGGCATCAGCATCGACGATTAGAAGAGCACATGCAGTTCATCCAATAACAGCAGTACAATTAGAATGGTCTCTATGGTCTAGAGATGTAGAGGAAGAAATAATCCCTACTTGCAGGTATATTCTTCTTTCTGTTAGTTTTTTCGTGTTTGTACGCGGTCTATAACTATGCGAGATCCTGATATCCACCTTCCTATCTACCAGAGAACTCGGTATTGGGATTGTGGCATACAGTCCATTAGGACGGGGCTTTTTGTCATCAGGTCCGAAGTTGCTCGAGGATATGTCAAATGAAGACTACCGAAAGGTTTGCTTTTATATTATTGTTGTTTTGGATTTCAAACATAATAGATTTTCTTGAATTTATTTACTGTTTTGGATTTCAAGAATAATGACATCATGCTTAATTGTGGTGTATTTCTGTTGCGAGTATATTTACTTATTTGAGGAAAGAAAAGGTTTCAAATACTAAGCTAGTTGATCTGGAAGACATCACTAGGGACAAAAGTTCCTTTTTTTTAGGGGGATGAAAGCTTTCATTCGTTGGTATGAAATGCCTCATGTATAAGGAGCAATGTAGTGTATTATAGCTGACGTTTGCTGTTTCTGCTACCACTATAGTGTATTTCATCGCTCTCCTTTCCCATAAAGTAGTTAGTTAATACTTGGGCCACTGAAGATGCTTTCTGCCCAACGGCTACATACATTATATTTTGACCTTGTTGATTGAGAATTGTATCTGTGGCTACGGGCTACGGCTACTACTGTTGAATGAACTTTTCGTTAGTGCCTTATATTGACGAGTTGTACATAGACCATTTAAAAGGAACTTGTTTCCTGACAAGGGAGTTTATTTATGCATATATACGATGTACCCTTAGGTCGAAAAATACATGTTTGTGGATGAGTAGGCGAACCAACACGATTGAAGGCCATTCTACCTGTTAAGAAGTTTTCACGTCTTGCTTTGTAGCATTTTACTTTGGGAATTTCACATCTCAAACACGCTTAATATTTACATATGTGCTCGTTGGATGAAAGGAATGTTTTTCTTGATTGACATGTTCTTGACTTTTATGCCCAACCCTGCATGGTAAACTTCTTCATACATCGTGTACAAAGTTCTGGCGCAACATATATTGCCATTTCTAAATCAGTATCCATTGCTCTCCTTCATGACGATCATTGTTACTTAATTGTTTTTCCTCTATTGCTGAGCAATATTGTCTATGTTGGGGTATGTTCTATAAATATGTCAAGACCCCAAAGCAATTTAAAATAAAGTAGGCATTTCCTCATTTGACTTGAATAGCTCTTCAATTTTGCAGCATCTACCTAGGTTCCAGGCCGAGAATCTTGAGAATAACAAGAACTTGTACGAGAGGATTTGTGAAATGGCAGTCAGGAAGGGGTGCACCCCGTCTCAACTAGCCTTGGCCTGGGTACATCACCAAGGAAACGACGTGTGTCCTATCCCCGGCACCACTAAGATTGAAAACTTGAACCAGAACATCGGAGCTCTGTCCATAAAGTTAACATCAGAAGATATGGTAGAACTTGAATCCATTGCATCAGATAATGCAGTCCAGGGCGATCGGTACATTCCTGGTATGAGTACTTACAAAAATTCAGAAACTCCACCTCTTTCAGCATGGAAGACTACTTAACGATGCGATCACATAATTAGTTGAGTTGAGCTGGTTTTTGCTGTATTACGTACTGTGACCGAGAGTATGTAACTATTGTTCGTTTGTTGAGTTGAGTATTTCCTGTTTTAGAGAGGTTTATCTGTTTAAAACTATTGTACTTGTGACCTTATGATGGTTAGAACAATAAATTCATGAGTGTGTTTGTAGACTTTACCTATGGAGTGATAATTATTGCTTTATCAAATAGGGGATCCAATCTTTTTCTTGATTGGATAAAGTCAATTTTTTCTTTTTTTTGGAATAATGGTGGTGCCTCGGTCAGATTGTGTGTTTCTCAAACTAATTTTTTACTAGCACAAATATTGAATAACTGTCTATAAATTTACTGGGTTTGTTGTCGCGGAAAAATTGTTTAGGTTTTGTGACATTTATTAAGACTTAAAACTATGATCTTCTAGGAGAGATTTTGTAAAATTGATTAATCTGATAACAAAAGGGAGATATCGGCTCAAAAGGAGGATATTGATTCTTGAAAAATGAGAAATGGAGGATATATTTTAGGTGCCTTGAAATTATGAGTTCTTTAATATTCTTACAATTTTAGTGGAATTTTTTGTATAAATTTTGCGAAAATATTAAGTTTAGACAAACTCCGTGTTGCAACAATGTATCCGCCTCTGGCTGTGGATATCTTTGAACTAACTTAGTCCAAGACAAATCTCATTTTTTTAAATACTAGTTTTAGGGTACGTGTGTTGCACGCATAAAAAAGTCGGCCAACATCTCACGTTAATAATTTTATGCTTTTATAATAGTATAAATTAATAAAAAAATATTTTGTAGTGCCAAATTTCACGTCAAATATGCTTCGGATACGATTTGTCATGAATGGTCGAGTTGGGTCTAATTCCTATATATGCAAACTGCACCCTTATCCTACACACGTCTTACCTATGTGTAACGCAAGTAATAAGATTTTGTTTAGTAGAAGTAATTATAGATGCATATCGAGTATATATCTTGAAATATTTATTATTGATAAATCTTACGATTACAATATTAAATTTGTAATGTTTCCAGATTTACTATGAAAATGTTGCCATATGTAGTATCTTAGAGTAACAATGAATATTAATTAGGCTAAGCTAATTTATATTAACAGAAAATTACGAACTTACAGACAAGAACGTTCTGATTTTCTTTTGAAATTGTTCTTGAATACATGCATTTTAGTTTTTTAACTCAACATAACAAGTTATTATTCTTTTCATTCCCCAATTGGTTGGCTTGGTCAACCAAGGTGGATCCCCAACATGTATTATCTGAAATGCAAAAATTAACCTTTCCAAAAGAACATTACATGATTCACCAAACGTAATATGAGCAACATCAGTATAAATTAAAAAAAAAAAAAAAAAAACTTACATAATCTTAAATTATATCAAAATATGAGTAGGAAAACAAATATTACTGCTATTGACTAATTTATATTTCAAAAGTTCTTCCTAAGCTTGAATTTTCATGTGTATATTGTTAACTAAATAATTGGAAACATCCTTGTTCAGTCCCTGAAATCAAATTTTCTACCAAATAAAATTGTACATATATTAAAGAATCGAATCATCACAACTACTTACTCGTTTCACTTTTAAACAAATTACTATTTCATTATAAACATATGCTAAAATATCAAATTATAAGTACATTATACACTACTAATAGCTGATTTGCGACTGAAAATTTGCGACCGACACAATCAGTCGCAAATTTGTCACTGATTTGGTCGGAATTTTAAAAAATAATATTTGTTATATTTTTTCTAATTGTTTCGACTATTTTTTCCGACAACATTGGTCGCAACGTTTGGCGCAAAAATCCGGGATAAATAAATGCGACGGATCCAATCGGAAACTAAAAGTCAAACAATTTTATTTGACAATTTGCGTCCGTTCCGGTCGCAAATATTTTTAAACTTTGGTCAAATTACTTTTTAAAAATTGCTACTGAAACAATCGCTAGTTTTGCGACGGAATTAGTCGCAGATTCTTTTTAAAACGCTAACCCCGCCCCAATTTTTAGTAAACTTAAAAATTCCTCCTAAAATTTCCCCCATCCTTTACTTTGTCCCTGTCGTCGCCCGCCCACTTAGGCTAAGAAAGCCAGAAAACCCTACACCATTATCCTTTACTTTGTCCCTGGACGGAACCCAAACACGACAAGTTCGTCGAATCCCTCTAAATGTGAGTCTATATTTCGATTGTTATTCACTGCTTGATTTCCCTTTGTATTTTCATCTTAACTAGGGTTTTAATTATAAATTTTAAGATTTCTAATCGAGTTCGTTAGTATGTTAATGTGACTTTCTCGCAGGCGATTCTTCTTCTGCTGGTGCCTTTCCCGTCATTAGCTTCTTCTCCGCCTCTAATTAGAATAATTAATTAAAAATTAATTTTATTTTTAATTTTTCGGCGGAATCAATCGAAACTTTTTATTTATATTTATTTTTTAACTCTGGCCAACGATTGAATCAGTCGCTAAATTTGCGACTGATTCGGTCGCAAATTGCTCAATTTTAAATGTTCCCGCATTTTTCAATTTGCGATTGAATCAGTCGCAAATATATTGCGACCACGTGTTTGCCGACTGACACTTTTCAGTCGTAAATCGGTCGAAAAAATACAATTTTCGACTGATTTGTGACTGATTTGACGGTCGCAAATTTGCTGTTTTTTTAGTAGTGTTAATTCAATATCTAAAGCCTTGCTACCACTTGTTATTGAACAAATCAAAAGCATCACAGCTTCTTTGAGGTCCCGTATATACACAGTAGAGAAGTTCTAGAGCAGACACCTTTCTGCAAGATGCCGACTTTGATGTTTCTAAATGTTCATCCAGTATACAAGGATGAGATCTATTTTTTTTTCTTGTAAAGTCTCCAATATGTTTTTTCATTTGTTAAAAAATATATTATCCAAAAGAATGAACAATTATAAAATAGTCAAAATGCTTTCATTGATAACACCAAGATGGTGTCAATTGTAAGCTACATAGGTGATAAACTGTTATGTTACTTCGGCCAAACTTACAATAAATGTTTCTTCGTAAAATAATATTGGATACAAAAAAAATCATATTTTTCGTCCCTACAGCTTTAACATATCACACATTTAAAGAATCAAATATAGTATGTATTGTTAGTGCAAACTATATTGAGACTCTTGTTGTAACAATACCATTTCGTCTATTGATAGTGAATATACGTAGCTGTAACGGCCTGACTGGTCGTTTTGAGCAATTATGTCCGGTTCGGCAGTTTGAGGTCATGAGTAGCTTAATATTATATGTATCGACTTGCGTGCATGATTGGATTCAAGTTTCGGATGATTCGGAGTCGAATTGGAAGAAGGAATCTAGTTTTAGAAGCTTAAGTGGTGATAATTTGACCGGAATTTGACTTTTGAGTAAACAATTCTGGAATGAGTTTTGGATGATGTCAATAGCTTCGTATGGTGATTTTGGACTTAGGCATGCGTCCGGTTCCAGATTTGGAGGACCGTAGGGTAATTTGAGGCATTTTGGCGAAAGTTAGAAAAGTTAAAGTTTGGAAAATGGAGAAGTTTGACCCATGGTTGACTTTTGTGCTATCAAGGTCGGAATGAGATTCCGAAAGTTGGAACAGCTCTGTTATGTCATTTGGGACTTTCCTGCAAAATTTGGTGTCGTTTGGAGTTGATTTGATATGGTTCGGATGCTTGGTTCTAATTCTAGAAGTTCTTGAAATTCATAGTGATTTTCATGTGTTTTGTCATCCGATTCATGGTTCCAGAGGTTATTTTGATGTTCCGATCACGCGAGCGAGTTCATGTTATGTGTTCAGACTTGTGTAGGGGCTTGATTTGGAGCCCCGAGGGCTCGGGTGAGTTTCAGAGTAGTTCCGAAATGGCTTTCATGAATTTTTATTTTTCTAGTTCTGGTTTCTGCGCATTTGCGATGCTCTGGTCTCAAATGCGGCCATCGCATTTGCGAAGCATCCTCGCATTTGTGATGCCTGGACGGCTGGGCAGTTTTTGTCGCAAATGCGACCTTATCAGGGAAGCTTCCAGCTTCGCAATTGTGACGAGTTTTCCGCAATTGCATGGTTCGCAAATGCAAACCCCTTGTCGCAAATGCGACATCTGCAACCTGTTAAGTGCTGAGAATTCTGAGTTTTTGCTTTATTTTTCATATTTTTGAATTCTAGCTTCGAGGTGAGAAGATTTTGAGAGGGGATTTTCATACCAAAACATTGGGTAAGTATCTTTAATCAATTTCCAATTATATTTTGAGATTATATCTTAGATTTAACATCAAATTCAATAGAATCTAAAGGAAAATTTGGGAAAAATTGTAAAATCTTTGAAAAATGTAAAATGATGATTTGAAGGACCGAATGGTATCGGAATTGGATAATTTTTTTAAGGGAGAACTCATATCGGAATGGGTTTTTGGTTTTTGTAAATTTTGTCGGGTCCCGAGGTGTGGGCCTGGGGAGTTGACTTTTTATAAATTGTATAAAAATTATAACTTTGTTAATTGAAATTGTTTTCTCCTGCATTATTTGATGTGTTTAAGTCGTTTTTGGCTAGATTGAGCCGAGCGTTGATGAATTGGTAAAGAAAAAGCTAAATTGAATATTGAATTGGCCAGATTGAGGTAAGTATCGTGCCTAACCTTGTGTGGGGACTTTCCCTTAGGATTTGAGTCCTCTATGTTAATTGTAGCCCGTGCATGCGAGGTGACGAGTGCGTGCTTGGTCTTATTTGTGAAAAATTTGCCGTTAGGGTTCTTAGGTCCTTAACATTAATTGGGAAGTTTTCTGATATATGATTGAGTTTCCTAATTGCTTAACTTACCTTTATATGCTCCATATGACGTTGTTAGTTTTCCTCTAGTTCTTACTTGTTATTTGACCCTTATTTGCCTTAATTGAAGTGATTGCCTTCCTTATTGTTTTGATACTTCTTGATTGTGAGTTCCAATATGACTTCGTACAAATACGTTACATGTCCAATTGTTGTGGTTACCAGTGTAGTTATCACATATGTGCTTATGTATTCCTCTCTAACTGTATAAGTTACTCGGTAGTTTTACATTCCACTTAGGGATTGGTTACAGCTGGATACTAATAAGACTCTTGAGTTATACATTTATTTCTGCAAGTTATCAATTTTCAAAGTAAATTTATTATGTTGAGTGACTTCCTCCTGTCCTGCTAAGTTGATACTAATATAGTGATTTGAATGTAGTACGCTGCTTTGTATGACTTTTAAATTTGAACTCGCTGTGTATATATATATATTTGCTAACTTACTACATAGTTGTAATAGGTCAGCATTATATACACATTTTATATCTCCATAATGCCCTTATTATTGCTACTACCATATTAAACCTAAGGACTTTTTTGTCCTTTTATAAAATTCCACATTTCATCTCTACATTTTCCAAAAATAAACCCCAACATATGAGAATTCTTTCTCGTCTCCTCTCTTTTCTTCTCATTCTATCCACAATTGAAGAACAAATCAAAGAGATGACATTGAAGAAAAATTTGAGCTTCATCTTCTACTTTTAACATCAATTTTGTAAGCCTAATCTAAATCTTCCATGAATTGTACCTGAATTTCTTCTTGTTCCTTTCAACTGAATGTAAAATTTTATTTTTTTGGATATATCTGAATGTTCATCCCTTGTTCCTAGATTTTAAATATTATAAAAGTAGAAAAACTTTTTAACAGTCTGATTGTTCAGCGATTGAAGAAAAAACTAAAACTGAATCTAATATTAAATGGAACATTTAAAATCTGGGTATAACATGAGATAGACTAATTGCTGGGTATAAACAAATTAAAAAAAAAAAAACTTACAAAAAGTTTACACCATGATTTTGATAACCAAATAAAGAGAAACTAGAATACTAAACTCTTATCTTCATTACAGTGTTTGTCAAGGCAAACGAAAAAAGATTTTAAAAGAAAACCCCTTCTAGAATTTGAGAAGAATAATGGCTGCAGAAGAAAAATAAGGGGAAATGTTTCCCCCGATAGTTAATAGTGGGAAATGTGGAGATGAATGTGGACTCTTGTGAAAGTGACAAAATAGTCCTTAAATTTAATATGATAGTAGCAAATAACAAAGGGCATTGTGGAGATATCAAATGTGTATAGAATGCTAACTTACTACAACTATATAGTAGGTTAGCAATATATATATATATATATATACATTTTAATATTTCAAATTCCAATAATTGTTATATTTCATTTCAATTAGGTTCTCAATTAAATTTCCTAAACCCGTTTGAGATTAAGTTATACTTAAAAGAGAATTTCTATTAAATTTAAATTTAATAAATCCTATGTTAGAGGCAATAATTTATTTGATGTTGTAGTTTATTTTAAAAAGGTATTTTCTTCTTTCAAATGATTTCTAAAAATACTCGCTAATTTCCTTAATAGTTTAGAAACTATAATTTATTTTGTTATATAAATGTGGCTCCTTGAACTTCTTAATTGCATTGGTTACAGATATTATCTACTAGGTAGCACGTGGCTTTTGTTGTGCTAAGTGAGATGGAAATATATGGGCACAAGGTGCCATATGTGCTAAAAGTTTGGAAATTTTGATTATGATACGGGACACTGAGGATTCAGATGGTCGGGATTGTGTATTAGAAATGATGTGATTGATTGAGTTGACATCGCCTTCTTTATTTGAACACATTCTTACTTGTCTGTGTCCTAGTTATGTAAATGTTAATTTACTTGGTTATCGTTCGTTACTATCTGTGTTTCCCTTTATTGTCTCTATTGCTTGTAGTTTGATTTTCCCTCCGATATTATTTTATTATCTTTATCTTAGTAGTTCATTATCATATCCTTGTCATGACCCGAATTTCTCACCCTCGGGAATCGTGATGGCGCCTACTAATGTGAGCTAGACAAGCCAATTATTGAACAGATTACCTTTATCCATTTTTATATCTTTTCAGCATTTATAAAGCAATAATGTGAAAAACAACGGAAATTTCATTAAGCGGAAGAAATATAGTAAAATATCTGAAATGTGAATCTAATACAACTGTATAAGCCTTAATCACCCAGAACTGGTATACCACAGACGAACTAAGAGTGCTAAATACAAGGTCTGAAAATAAAGATACACTGTTTCCGAATCAAAGAAATGAAACAGGAAATAAAGGATAGAGGAGACGTCAGGGCATGCGGACGCCTGCAAGTCTACCTTGGATCTCTGTGTGGACTGAAGGTAGCCACCCAAATGCTATGGTCCAAGAGCTACTCCGGAATCTGCACATAGTGCAGTGTCTAGTATTAGCACCCCGACCCCATGTGCTGGTAAGTGCCTAGCCTAACCTCGACGAAGTAGTGACGAGGCTAGGATCAGACTACCAAATGAACCTGTGCAGTTATATAATATACAGCGGAAAATAAAACAGGAATAAACAAGTAAAGATGGGCGGGGGTACATGCTGCGGGGGTGTATCAATATCAACAGTAAATCAAGAGTAACGACGTAAGGACAACTTAGAATTCACGGCAAAACAATAAGAAACTTGTATCCAATCTATAAACATTTTGTATCAACAATTGTTACGGCGCACAACTCGATCCCAATATATAATAACACCGTTGCGGCGTGCAACCCGATCGCAATATATAACAACACTATTACAGCGTACAACCCGATCCCAATATATAACAACACTGTTGCGGCGTGCAACTCGATCCCATATATAACAACACCGTTGCGACATGCAATCTGATCCCAATATATCATTGTTGCGGCGTGCAACCCGATCCACATATAATATTATTGCGGTGTGCAACCTGATCCACATATAATATTATTGCGGCGCGCAACCCGATCCATATATATCATTGTTGCTTCGTGCAACCCGATCGACATATACAATCAACAACAATCATAATAAGAGTCTCGGCAAGGGATCAATAAAGAACTATACTATCCCGGTAAGAGAATCTACAATATAAGTAACTACGTCCCGGCAAGGGAGAAACAGCTATAACCAAACTTGTTCCAACACCTAACTATCTCAGCTAACACCAATACTCAGTCATAAGTAATTTCCACGAGAATAATCATAATCCTTGCTCAATACAGAGAATCATCAACTTAAGCATCCGTAGTATTATTCAAGAACACAATAAATCACAATTTAAAACTCACGGTCATGCTCGACACCAACATATAGATACTCGTCACCATGCCTATACGTCGTACTCAACAAGAAATAAGTAGCAAATAGGACACAACTCCTAATCTCTCAAGCTAAGGTTAGACCAAACACTTACCTCGATGCCACGAACACAATTCACGTCTCAATTATTGCTTTACCCCTTGATTCCACCACCAATTTGCTCGTATCCAGCCACAAGTTACTTAATTACATCAATAAACGCTAAATGAATCAACCCCAATGCATGAAAATGAGTTTTCCAAAATTTTACCCAAAAGTCAAATGCTATGAATGACCCAGTATCGAATACTGGTAATAATATTAGCAAACGAACAATCGCCCCCGGGCCCACATGGTCAAAACCTGAGGTTCCAACCAAAATTCGATTACCCATTCCCCCACGAACCCAAATATATAATTTGTTTTGAAATCGAACCTCAAATCGATGTCCAACTCCCCAATTTTTGAAAAACCTAGGTTCTACCCAAAAACACCCTATTTCCCCCATAAAAATCATTGATTTTGAGTTGAAATCATGTTAAAAGATGTTAATGATTGAAGGAAACTAGTTAAAATTGACTTACAATCGATTTGAAGGAAGAGTTATTCTTGAAAAATCGCCCTAGAGAGTTTGTGTTTTGAAAAGATGTGAAAAATGATTGATTTTCGGCTAAGTATAAAAATTGCAGGTTGCAGATATGGGAATTGCGAACAGGGTTCGCAATTGCAAACCCTGACCTCTGCTAAGTTTGCATTTGCGAAGGGGGTTCTTCCATTTGCGAGTTGGGAAATGCGAACAAGGGATCACATTTGCGATTACTGGCTAGGAGGGGAGGCATCACATTTGTGATAGATTTCCTCGCAATTGCGAGGTAGCTGGCCCGGGCCTTTGGTCTCATTTGCGACGAGGCCTTCGCATTTGCGAACTCGCATCCAGACTTCGCAAATGCGAAGCCTGCAGGCTTGCAAATGCACAGCTGAAAGTCTGCAATTTCTATAGTCCAAAATCCACCTCGTGGCCTATCCAAAACTCACCTGAGACCTCGAGGCTCCGACCCAAACATGTACACCAACCTAAAACATCATACGGACTCGCTCGTGCATTTAAATCACTAAAATAACATCAACAATTGTGAATTTAGCATCAAAATCATGAAATTTTCTTAAGAACTTCAAATTTCCAATTTTCTCAAAAATGATCCGATTCACGTCGTTTCAAGTCCGTTTCTTACCAAACTTCACAGACTTATCTTAAATCACATATAAGACCTGCACCAGGCGCCGGAACCAAAATACGGGCCCGATACCATCAATTTCTTATCACAATTCATTTTCCAAATCTCATAACCAGAAAATAATTTTCTTTAAAAATTTATTTCTCGGGCTTGGAGCCTCAGAATTCGATTCCGGGCATACACCCAAGTCCCATATTTTCTTACGGACCCTCCAGGACTGTCAAATCATGGGTCTGGGTCTGTTTACCCAAAATATTGACCGAAGTCAACTTAATTCATTTTATAATTAAAATTTACCATTTTTCATAGATTTTCACATTTTAGCTTTCCGGCTACGCGCCCGGACTGCGCACACAAATCGAGGTGAGACATAAAGAGGTTCTTAAGGCCTCGAAACTCATAATTTATTTTAAAAACAGGTAATGACATTTTGGGTCATCACAATCCTGTCCAATTTATTTGACCAGTAGTTGTCTTGACTGTTCCTCATCACTACTCCACCGAGGTTAGTCTTGATACTTACTAGGCACCGCTGTGGTGTGTTCATACTATACTTCTATATATTTTTTTTACAGATCCAGGTATTTGATTGATAATAGCTACGTGGATCGTCGCGGTGGAGACTCAAGGTAAACCTGTTGCTGCGTTCGCAGGCCTCGGAGTCACCTTCATTTGTACTTATTTCCATTTGTTCCCTTTTGTTCCGGAAGAGTGATGTGTTTATTATATATAACTACTCCTAGAAAAAGCCTTATGACTTGTACTACCGGTTTTGGTAATTGTAATTGTTCTGAGTTATTTAAGTTGAAGTTAGTGAATATCAATGTTATTTCTATCAATGCTAGGCTTACCTAGTTTAGAGATCGACTAGGTACCATCATGACTCTTTCGGAAGGATTTTGGGTCGTGACAGCAACCGAGGTTATACATCATTTGCTGGCAAAGGTTTAACTATATACTCACAACTACAAGCACAGAAGAAATTAGGAGATATGTCATAACCGTTGGACTTTATACTTGGAACTGATTTTTGCCTGCACCAACAAGGTAATTACGAGAATTATAATTAGCATCAGGATTCGGGTGATAAGAAAATCAATAGATAAAATAACAACCAGAAAGTCTAAGAAATAAGACAAAGAACATGAGATAAGAGAAATTGAAAGTTTGAATCCCGTTGATCTTGATATTTATGAAAGCTATAGGAAGGTGAAAATAAATATTATACGTAAAACAATTAAAAAGAGAAATACCTCCTGATCATGATATTTGTGAAGCAAGTAGTTTGCATCACTCGATATTTTCATAAAAGGGTCAGAAAAGGTGAAAATAATAATTATACTCAAAACAGCTAAACAGATAAATTCAGAAAATAAGAGTATTCATATGTAAACGGATTTATTTTTATGTACTTTAGGAGAACTTTGCCTTCTCTGCCCCTCTTTAGGCCCTATATCGTAGATATATTGAGAAAACAACTTGCATTATGTATATTATATGTATAGCATAAGGAAGTACTTGGATCTTGGATCTAGCCATAGACAATAACACAAGTAACACAAACCCGTAATCTATAGTAAAATCATGCTTCTATTGAAGTCGGAATAGTACAATCTAATCCCTTAAATAGCATTAAAAGGGTTTGTAAATATAGCAGGTCTCTTAAAATTTGATATTA
This sequence comes from Nicotiana tabacum, assembly GCF_000715075.1. Lineage (NCBI taxonomy): Eukaryota > Viridiplantae > Streptophyta > Magnoliopsida > Solanales > Solanaceae > Nicotiana > Nicotiana tabacum. The sequence goes on from NC_134086.1 coordinate 5,718,552, forward strand.
GATCCTAATTTGGACTCTAAAAGTATATAACGTAATGTTGGCTTTAAAATGTTGATTTTCTTGGGCTCTACACATAAAGAAAGAATTTACCTATAATAAAATCTTATTTGATTTTAAAGTCCTAAAATTTCAGACTACCTAAGTAGATAAAATAAGAAAAGATTTGATAACTAAATTTTAGTAGACTTTAGAGTTCTAAATATTAGTAAATTAATTAAATGACAATTTTATCCAATATAAAATCTACTTTAAAAGGGTAAAAACGGCGAACGATATTTCACTACGGACCTTCGTATTTTTAATATAGTATACTAGTATCTATATACGTGTCTCGCACGTATAACAATGTGCCTAATAATTAGCATAAAATATGTGAATATACTTATCATCAGAAAAAGTTTTAATCTTGTACTACTTAAAATAATAAAAATGCTACTTTTAGCTAATTTATTTTTTTATCATTATGTTTTGGGTTATATCGAAAAAACGGACATGGAAGTTAGTGCATATGAGAAGACTTAATAGATTGAACCATCAAACTTTTAGAATATACTATAAGTCATGCGTATTGTTATAGTATTCTTTATGAACAATTATTTATTTACTTGTTTAAATTCAATAAAGTTTCATTTTAAATAGATCATGTGTTGATTTGTGCGTCCGTTGCTTACATAGTAGTTGATTTAGTGTATAGAGTTTAGCTTATACACGGAAGATTAAATCATCGGTTCTTGTAAGACATAAAAGTTAATGTTCACAATCTAATGATGGAATTGGACAAATCATCGGAATGATTGTAGCACAAGATTAAATATAATTTATCTTGATTATGGGAATGGTTTAATTCCAACTTCTTGTGCTAGTACATTTTGTATGTATTGAACGGATCAAGTAGAGATGAGTATTTTATACTGACTTTATAAAATAATTTCTCTAGTCCATTTAATGTACTTATACTCTTAATCCTGATATAATTATTATTAGTTGTGTATGTCACTTGTTGTTTTGATTTATTAAAAGGCGAGATTCTTTCGCGAGTCAATAAGCCTGGTAAATTGGATAACAATGATATACATTGGCGAAGTAATAATTAGTTGATGGAATCCATGTCTCGATTTTGAGATTGATGATACTCCTTTATGAAAGCTTATAAGTTTTCATGTGTAAACCCGGCCGGTGGATTTTGTATCCGACACATGAAATAAGTTAAGTGTAAGTCTAAAGGAAGTAATCAATAAATTAAATAGTCAGTAATTTAATTTGATTGATTAGTATCTGAATCTTAACATGGGGAGTTAAATAAAGTTTTATGGAAGAATTTCGAAATTGAACTAAGGAGTGCAATTACGAATTTTTAGTGGAATAATTCGTAATTTATTATGATGGAAATTAGTTTCAGAATTTCGAAATTAATATCATAATAGGAAGCCTTGTTAATTAAATTATGTGGTCTCTACTGTGCCTAAATAATAGAAAATAGTGAAAACTGTTACTTAGTGGGAAAGAAAACGTGGAAACCGACCCTTAGTGGGAGAAGGAAACCTAACAGGTTTTGAAAACAGTTTTGACCTAAAAAACGCAGCTATATATATGGATATAAGGACTGGGCATTTTTTACATGATTCTGACTGCGGTTTCTACTAGAATTTTGCCTACCCAAAATTTTCTATTTTCGGTTATTGTTTGGGTAACACAGTAGAAAACTGTGGAAATCTGCTAGTGTGTTTTCAACTGAGGAACTGGAGAACGACATAGATTTGTTGTGTTTACGCTTCAAGAGGTAATCATAAAATCTCCATACGTGCTAGTTGTTTAGATTACACGTGAATAAGATTCTGTTATTGCTTCCGCTGTGGTATATATTCCAACAATTGGTATCAGAGCTTACTCACGTCTAATTAAATAATTAGGATAAACCATAAGGATTAATATCATGTTCTATATGCAAGCTTTGAATTACATGCAAAGTTTGTTTTTCTGAAAACCTACACTGTTTTTTGGTGTGATTATCTGTTATGGGTTATGTTGATTATTCTGAAAACTTGATGTATCCTTTTAATATTGGTGATGTTGAGGTAGAATAATCTGAAAATTGAATTTTATCATGTAAAACGGAAAAACACGTTTTGCTGAATTAGGGCAGAAAATCGGAGGTCAAAAAGTTGACGGACTCCGATTGACCTGAAACTTGGCAGGTCCATGCGAAACGGCCCAGTGAGCAATACTCATGGATTTCTCATGACTGAAGTCGTTTTTTGGGCGTTCGGGGTCGTTTAGATGGTGTTTTTGCTTTTTTTCTAAAATTCTGAAAATTGTTTTTTAGTTGTTTTTAATTCTAGTAATTGTGGGGATCAATTCCTTTGGTCCCCGGGCTTAAAAAATCAGTGATATAATGTTTTTACACGTTGACGTAGGTCTTCTTTCATATCGGATAAAAATATTATGAATAATCACTATGTTATACTAGTCATTGATTATTTGTATTTACTCTCCATCTGAGTATGCATGTTGGTTCAATGGGACTAATATATGTTGAATGTTGAAATTCACTTGGCTTAAATTAACAGTTTACTCTCCATCTGAGTATGACATGTTTAAGTTTATGGAGTGAAAATCTGTCATTATATATGTATATTGCAAGAATAGCTTCTTTCCCATCGAAATTTGTTGTTCAAGGTGCATAGATTGTATATATATAATGTGTTTTGAATTTTAATGTTCATAATACAAACTGATTTGATCTATTTAAATATTTAATGTCTCCCAGATTAACAATGACTGCTTTTAATCCCCTTACTGACATTCTTACCCAAAACAAACTTGAGGGTCCAAATTATGTTGATTGGAAACGAAATTTGGATATTGTTCTAATTGTTGAAGAGTACAAATTTGTGCTCGATGAGGTGTGTCCTGAAAAACCTGGAGATGATGCCATAGATGATGAACAGAAGGCTTACCACAAATGGATTAAGGCTGATAAGATGGCGCGGTGTTACATTTTGGCATCCATGTCGAATGTTCTGCAACATCAGCATCAGTCGATGGAGTCTGCTTATGACATTCTGGAAAATCTCAAAGAAATGTTCGGAGATCAGAATCGTGCGGCTAAGTAGACTGCCATGAAAGCCCTTCTGAATACCAAAATGGTTGAAGGTTCATCAGTCAGGTACCATGTTCTGAAGATGATGAGTCTTCTGAATGAACTGGAGGTCCTTGGAGCTAACATTGATAAGGACACGCAGGTTGAAATGATCCTGCAGACTTTGCCTGACAGTTTTCAGCAATTTCGCCTGAATTATAACATGAACAAAATGGATTTGTCCCTTGCGAAATTGTTGAATGAGCTGCAGTCGGCAGAGACTATTATCAAGTCCCAAGCTCCTCCCATGGCATTGAATTTTGAGGCAGGTTCTTCTTCTAAGCCGAGAGGCGGGCAGAAAAAGAAAAAGGCTCAAAAACCCTTTGTTGGTGGCGCGACTGTTGGTGTGAAAAAGGCTAAGGGCAAGTGTTATCACTGCAAGCAGCCCGGGCATCATAAGAAGCAGTGTCCAACTTATCTGGCCAAGCTGAAAAATAAACCAGGTGATTTACATCTACTTGTCGTTGAAACATTTTTAGCGGCTGTTTCTACCATGTCATGGTGTGTAGATTCGGGAGCCACTAATCATATCTGCACTTATTTGCAGGGGTTTCAGGTAACGCGGCGGCTAAGTAAAGGAGAAATCAATGTTTATCAAGCAGACGGTTCAGCAGCCCCAGCTTTAGCATTAGGAAATATTAGTATTTCGTTTGGTAGTGGTAGAGTTTTAGCTTTAAAAGACACATTATATGTACCTTCCGTTAGAAGGAATTTAATTCCGGTTTCTAGCGCTATGAGAGATGGTTATGATTTTAATTGTCATGACGTTGATAAATGTGTTATTACTCATAATAAGCGTTATCTCTCTTCGACTACATTGATTAATGGTCTTTTTGTTGTTGACTCTATTCCTAAACCGTTACCACCTAAAGAACTGAATAATGTTGATTTACCAAGCAAGAGAAAACGTTCTTCTAAATTGAGTGAAACATATTTATGGCACTTGCGTTTGGGTCATATAAATCTAAACAGAATTTCCAGGTTGGTCAAGGATGGACCTTTAAGTTCATTGAAAGTGGAGGCACTACCAACTTGTGAATCTTGTTTAGAAGGGAAAATGACAAAACGAAATTTCCCCTCAAAAGGAAATCGGGCAAGTGATAAATTAGAATTAATTCATTCTGATTTGTGTGGTCCAATGAATGTCCAAGCAAGAGGTGGTTTTGAGTATTTTGTGACTTTCACAGATGATTACTCAAAATATGGATATATTTATTTGTTGCATCGAAAGTCTGAATGTTTTAAAAAGTTCAAAGAATTCAAGACTGAGACTGAAAAGCGACATAATAAACATATCAAGACACTACGATCTGATCGTGGTGGGGAGTACCTCTCTACGGACTTCATTGGTTATTTATCAGAATGTGGAATTACATCTCAATTATCTGCACCTGGAACTCCACAACAAAATGGTGTAGCTGAAAGAAGAAATAGGACTCTTATGGAAATGGTTAGATCAATGATGAGTTATTCCGATTTGCCTTCGTCTTTTTGGGGACATGCCTTAGAAACGACGAATTATGTTCTGAACTTAGTTCCTTCAAAGTCAGTACCCTTGACCCCTACAGAATTGTGGACTGGGCGCAAGCCTAGTCTGCGGCATATTCGAGTTTGGGGTTGTCCGGCACATGTGCTAAAGGGGAAAACGGATAAATTGGAGGCCAGAACGGATGTATGCGTGTTTATAGGTTATCCAAAAGGGATGAAAGGTGGTTTATTCTATTGTCCTAAAGAGAAAAAGGTAATTGTTAGCACAAATGCCAAGTTTCTAGAAGAGGACTATTTGATGAACCATGTTCCTAGAAGTAAACTCGTTTTACAGGAACTTAGCAAAGGAATGGAAACTCAGTCATCTGAAAATCAAAACGACCATATCCAAACCCCGGAAGTCGATTTTGACATACCATTGCACTTTAGTAGTGGGAGAAATGTCAATAGACTTAATGTACCACAAGAACAAGTGCCCGCAGTCATACTACCACAAAGTAGTGGGAGTCATGTTGAGCAGACTGCACAACAGGAAGAAGTCGTTGATATCCCTGTGGATAGCATGGAGACTCAGGTTCCTGATGATGTTGTGGTTCAACCACAAAATCAACGTGATGTAGTTGCAACTGATGTAGTGCGTAGTCGTAGTGGGAGAGAAATAAGACAGCCAGTTCGTTACACGCTCTTGGGAGAATCATATGATAGGATCCCTGAGGAGCCTACCTCCGAACCTGTCAATTACGACCAAGCATTACATGATAAGGATGTCGATAAGTGGGTTGCTGCTATGAAATCAGAGATGGAGTCTATGTACTCTAATCAGGTTTGGGATCTTGTAGAACCAACTGATGGGGTTAAACCCATTGGATGCAAATGGATCTATAAGAAAAAGAGAGGTGTAGACGGAAAAGTACAAACTTTTAAAGCAAGGCTTGTAGCGAAAGGGTTTACTCAGAAAGAAGGGATTGACTATGAGGAAACCTTCTCGCCGGTAGCCATGCTTAAGTCTATAAGGATTCTCTTATCCATTGCTGCTCATTATGATTATGAGATTTGGAAAATGGATAAGAGAATCCTTATAGACTTAAGCATGGCTACCGACGAGAAGGTTTCCTCATAGTCAATCCCTTCTTTCTGAGTAAACCTTTTCGCTACAAGCCTTGCTTTAAAAGTTTGTACTTTTCCCTCTACACCTCTCTTTTTCTTATAGATCCATTTGTATCCAATGGGTTTAACCCCATCAGTTGGTTCTACAAGATCCCAAACCTGATTAGAGTACATAGACTCCATCTCTGATTTCATAGCAGCAACCCACTTATCGACATCCTTATCATGTAATGCTTGGTCGTAATTGACAGGTTCGGAGGTAGGCTCCTCAGGGATCCTATCATTATGATTATGAGATTTGGCAAATGGATGTCAAGACAGCTTTCCTTAATGGAAGTCTTGATGGGTTCATCTATATGATGCAACCAGACCGTTTTATGGAAAGTGGCAAAGAGCACATGTTGTGTAAGCTTAAAAGGTCCATTTATGGACTAAAACAGGCATCTAAGGCATGGAACACTTGTTTTGATAAGGCGATTAAAACTTTTGGTTTTGATCAGTGTCTTAACGAATCTTGTGTATACAAAAAGTGGGATGGGGACAAAGTGGCATTTTTGATCTTATATGTAGATGACATACTGCTCATAGGAAATAATGTGGGCATGTTGAATTCAGTAAAGCAGTGGTTGTCCACACATTTTGATATGAAAGATTTGGGAGAAGCGGCTCATATCCTTGGGATCAAACTCTTGCGAGATCGCAAGAAAAGGATATTAGGCTTGTCCCAAGGTCTTTATATTGATACAATACTCTTCAGGTTTAGCATGCATGATTCCAAGAAAGGATTCCTTCCTTTCAGACATGGAATTTCTCTATCTAAAGATCAGTCTCCTAAGACTGATGAAGAGATAGAAAAGATGAAGGCGGTCACTTATGTATCAGCTGTGGGGAGCCTCATGTATGCTATGTTATGCACTAGGCCTGATATCTGCTTTGTCGTTGGCGTTGTTAGCAGATTTCAGTCTAATCCTGGGAAAGAGCATTGGACGGCGGTTAAACATATAATCAAGTACCTGAAAAGGACTAGGGATTACATGTTGATCTACCAATCGGATGACCTGGTACCTATTGGGTATACTGATTCGGATTTCCAATCAGACAGAGATTCTAGAAAGTCTACCTCAGGTAATGTGTTTACTCTTGGAGGTGGAGCCATAAGTTGGAGGAGTATCAAGCAAACTTGTGTTGCTGATTCCACCATGGAAGCCGAATATGTGGCAGCCTCTGAGGCAGCCAAAGAGGCAGTTTGGCTCGGTAACTTCCTGAGAGAGTTGGGTGTGGTTCCTTCGATTCAAGCGCCAATTACGCTTTACTGTGATAATAGTGGTGCGGTTGCAAATTCAAAGGAGCCACGAAGCCATAAGAGGGCAAAGCACATTGAGCGTAAATATCATTTAATTCGTGATATAGTGCAGAGAGGGGATGTAGTGGTCACCAAGATTGCGTCAGAGAACAACTTGGCAGATCCGTTTACTAAGAGCTTACCACAGAAGACTTTTGATAAGCATGTAGAAGGAATGAGTGTCAAAATTGTAGACGCATGGTTATTAGTCTAAGTGGGAGATTGTTAGAATATACTATAAGCCATGCGTATTGTTATAGTATTCTTTATGAACAATTATTTATTTACTTGTTTAAATTCAATAAAGTTTCATTTTAAATAGATCATGTGTTGATTTGTGCGTCCATTGCTTACATAGTAGATGATTTAGTGTATAGAGTTTAGCTTATACACGGAAGATTAAATCATCAGTTCTTGTAAGACATAAAAGTTAATGTTCACAATCTAATGATGGAATTGGACAAATCATCGGAATGATTGTAGCACAAGATTAAATATAATTTGTCTTGATTATGGGAATGGTTTAATTCCAACTTCTTGTGCTAGTACATTTTGTATGTATTGAACGGATCAAGTAAAGATGAGTATTTTATACTGACTTTATAAAATAATTTCTCTAGTCCATTTAATGTACTTATACTCTTAATCCTGATATAATTATTATTAGCTGTGTATGTCACTTGTTGTTTTGATTTGTTAAAAGGCGAGATTCTTTCGCGAGTCAATAAGCCTGGTAAATTGGATAACAATGATATACATTGGCGAAGTAATAATTAGTTGATGGAATCCATGTCTCGATTTTGAGATTGATGATACTCCTTTATGAAAGCTTATAAGTTTTCATGTGTAAACCCGGCCGGTGGATTTTGTATCCGACACATGAAATAAGTTAAGTGTAAGTCTAAAGGAAGTAATCAATAAATTAAATAGTCAGTAATTTAATTTGATTGATTAGTATCTGAATCTTAACATGGGGAGTTAAATAAGGTTTTATGGAAGAATTTCGAAATTGAACTAAGGAGTGCAATTACGAATTTTTAGTGGAATAATTCGTAATTTATTATGATGGAAATTAGTTTCAGAATTTCGAAATTAATATCATAATAGGAAGCCTTGTTAATTAAATTCTGTGGTCCCTACTGTGCCTAAATAATAGAAAATAGTGGAAACTGTTACTTAGTGGGAAAGAAAACGTGGAAACCGTCCCTTAGTGGGAGAAGGAAACCTAACAGGTTTTGAAAACGGTTTTGACCTAAAAAACGCAGCTATATATATGGATATAAGGGCTGGGCGTTTTTTACATGATTCTGACTGCGGTTTCTACTAGAATTTTGCCCACCCAAAATTCTCTATTTTCGGTTATTGTTTGGGTAACACAGTAGAAGACTGTGGAAATCTGCTAGTGTGTTTTCAACTGAGGAACTGAAGAACGACATAGATTTGTTGTGTTTACGCTTCAAGAGGTAATCCTAAAATCTCCATATATGCTAGTTGTTTAGATTACACGTGAATAAGATTCTGTTATTGCTTCCGCTGTGGTATATATTCCAACACAAACTTGCTTCATGTTGTATCTTCAACAATATGAAGAAACTTTTGTCGTTGAATATATCAACATTGTTTCCCTTGCAATTTATCTACAGATGTTATCCCTTTTTTATATGTTTCCACAACTTTCTACCATCAGCAGAATATACTCGTTTGACATTATCGATGTCATAATAGTTCCCAAATTTGTCTTTTTGAAAAGTATACTAAGTATAAATATTTATAAGACTTTGAATATTTAATTATTTAATAAAACTTTTATAATAAAATTGGTTATTTAATAAAACTTTCACGTGATTGTTTATTTGGGAGAAGTAGCTAAAAGTTAATGGCTGGAATTGCATCTCACAATGATTGAGGTCATAAATTCTTGTAAGTGCTTCTGACTGATGTACCCAACGCATCTTGAAAACTTTCAATTTTTTCAATAATTTTGTTCCCATCATATACAAACAACACCAGTTTATTAATTATTCTAAAGCTTATTTCCGTAGTTTAAATTTCATATATTGAGAGATCTTATACCCCATGCCGATAAAAGCGATATATTGCGTCATTCTTGTTGGAGGTACATTATATTCTATTAGTAGAAAAAATATATATTTACCCTTTTGGTTTATTTGTTCATTTTTGTTGATAGTTTTGATCTCTTGGTGACAATTGGGGTTTGTATGGAGGTAATTCAGAACTTATAGTATCTATAGGAGAAGGTATAGAAGTGAAGGATCATATATAATATCATCATATCATATCTGTTGAAGTTTGGCAAAATGCCAAAGTCCCACATTGGTTGGGAGTTAAGTTTGGAGGGGATTTTTCCCCTATAAAAGAAGGCCTAATGTTTAGGATTGAAACACACCTCTCATTTGCCTTCTCATCTGTTTAAGGCATTTGTATCTTCTCTCTTTAGTATTATTTCACTTGTATTTTTGGAGTGGAATAAAATATTGGTTGTGTCCGAGGAGTAGGCAAAATTAGCCGAACCTCGTAAATTCTGGTGTTCCCTTTATTGTTGTTTTATTGTCTTATTTATTATTTGGTGGCTGTCATAATTTTTGGTATAGTAGTTATGACTTATTCACACTATATACATTTGGCTTCCGCAACAATTGGTATCAGAGCCAAGGTACTGTCTAAGTATGCTCTGTGGTTGCAGCATAGTCTGATCTTCCACATCAGAAAAGATTTATCTTGGTAACTGAGTCAAGGTTCTGTCTTAGTATGCTCTGTAGTTGCAGCTTAGTCTGATCTTCTACATCAGAAAGGAAATAATCTTGATTTGTGTCGTCAGCTATTAAATAATATTTGTGTCAAATATGGGGGACAATAAACAAGAAGAATCTACATCAAGTGTCAACAATACGTCATCATTGGCATCTTCGCTTATGACAAGAATTGTGTCAAATGCGAAATTTGCGGTAGAAATTTTTGACGGGTCCGGACATTTTGGGATGTGGCAAGGCGAGGTTCTAGATGTCCTTTTTCAACAAGGGTTAGATCTGGCCATTGAAGAAAAGAAACCAGATGTTATTGGAGAAGAAGATTGGAGAATTATCAACCGTGTTGCTTGCGGTACCATTCGATCCTACCTTGCTAGAGAGCAGAAATATCCATACACAAAGGAAACTTCTGCAAGTAAATTATGGAAAGCACTGGAGGATAAATTTTTGAAGAAAAACAGTCAAAATAAATTGTACATGAAGAAGAGACTGTTTCACTTCACCTATGTTCCTGGTACCACGATGAATAAACATATCACCAGTTTCAATAAGTTGGTCACAGATTTGCAAAATATGGATACAACTTATGATGATGGTGACTTGGCCTTAATGTTGTTGGCGTCACTTCCTGATGAGTACGAGCACCTTGAAACTACTCTACTCCATGGAAATGACGAAATTTCTCTCAGAGAAGTTTGTTCAGCTTTGTACAGCTATGAACAAAGAAAGCGAGAAAAACAGAAGGGCGGAGAAGGAGAAGCACTATTTGTGAGGGGTCGTCCTCAAAATCAAACGAGGACAAAGAAGGGAAGATCCAAGTCAAGATCCAGACCCAGCAAAGATGAATGTGCCTTTTGTCGAGAAAAAGGGCACTAGAAGAAAGACTGTCCGAAGTTGAAGAATAAGGCCAAACATAACAATGGAAAGGCCATTATGGATTCAAATGTAGCTGATTGTGATGATTCAGACTTCTCATTAGTTACAACAGAGTCATCAACATCATCAGACATATGGTTGATGGACTCGGCTTGTAGCTATCATATGTGTCCCAACAGGGACTGGTTCATGGAATTTCAAGAAGGAGAATATGGAGTCATCCACACAGCGGATAACAGCCCTCTTACCTCATATGGCATTGGTTCAATACGATTAAGGAACCATGATGGAATGATCAGAACATTGATAGATGTTCGATATGTACCGGATTTGAAGAAGAATCTCATCTCTGTGGGAGCCCTAGAATCAAAAGGGTTCAAAATCATTGCAGAAAATGGAGTGATGAGAGTATGCTCCGGTGCACTAGTGGTAATGAAGGCTAATCGGAAGAATAATAATATGTACCGCTATCGTGGCAGTACAGTTATTGGGACAGCGACAGTAACATCCAGTGACGACAAAGAGGCAGAAGCAACCAAGCTATGACACATGCGCTTGGGACATGCTGGAGGAAAATCCTTGAAAACTCTATCAGATCAAGGATTGTTAAAAGGAGTAAAGGCTTGCAACTTGGAGTTTTGTGAGCATTGTGTTAAAGGGAAACAGACAAGGGTTAAATTTGGTACAGCGATCCATAATACTAAAGGCATTTTGGATTATGTACACTCTGATGTTTGGGGTCCTTCCAAAACACCGTCATTGGGTGGGAAGCACTATTTTGTAACCTTTGTTGATGATTTTTCCCGAAGAGTATGGGTGTATACAATGAAGAGCAAAGATGAAGTGTTGGGAATTTTTCTCAAATGGAAGACGATGGTGGAAAATCAGACAGGCAGGAGAATCAAGTGTATTCGCACAGACAATGGAGGTGAATACAAAAATGATCATTTCAATGAGGTCTGTGAAAATGATGGCATCATCCGACACTTCACTGTTAGACATACACCACAACAGAATGGAGTGGCAGAACGTATGAACCGGACCTTGCTGGAGAAGGTACGGTGTATGTTGTCCAATGCTGGCTTGGGCAAAGAATTTTGGGCTGAGGCAATTACATATGCATGCCACCTCATTAATCGTCTACCATCTGCTGCTATTGATGGCAAAACACCATTTGAAAAATGGTACGGAAAACCTGCTGTAGATTATAACTCTTTGCACGTGTTTGGCTCAACTGCATATTATCATGTGACGGAGTCAAAATTGGATCCAAGGGCAAAGAAGACTATTTTTATGGGAATTACTTCTGGAGTCAAAGGATATCGCTTATGGTGTCCTATGACAAAGAAAGTAATATTCAGCAGAGATGTTACCTTTGATGAATTTGCTATGGTAAATAAGGTAACAGAAGATACCAAACAAAATGAAGGTGCTTCTAAGCAGGTGGAGTTTGAGGGAAAATTTATATTTCCTACACAAGAAGCAGAGGAGGAAACAAATGAAGATTACCCTCTGGAAGGAGAGCCAGTAGAGGAGATTCCAACTCAGGAATCTCAACAACAACTTGAATCAATAGCAACCAGCAGGCCAAAAAGAACAATAACGAAACCTGTTCGTCTCATAGAGACGGTTGCTTGTGCAACCTCAATTGTAGCTGATGATGTTCCTACTACTTATAAAGACGCTGTCCAAAGTTCAGAAGAAGATAAGTGGAGGATTTCCATGAATGATGAAATACAGTCCCTTCATCAGAATCATACATGGAGATTGGCCAATCTCCCGAAGGGAAAGAAAGCAATTGGGTGCAAATGGGTATTTGCAAAGAAAGAAGGATTTCCTAACCAATTAGATGTTCGCTACAAAGCAAGATTGGTGGCCAAAGGATATGCTCAAAAGGAGGGAATTGATTACAATGAAGTGTTTTCTCCAGTTGTAAAACATTCCTCCATTAGAATTATGTTGGCTTTGGTAGCACAATTGGATTTGGAACTAGTTCAGATGGATGTAAAAACTGCGTTTTTACATGGAAACTTGGAGGAGGAAATCTACATGACTCAGCCAGAAGGATTCAAAGTTGCTGGAAAAGAAAATATGGTGTGCAAACTTGAAAAATCGTTGTACGGATTGAAACAATCTTCTAGACAATGGTACAAGCGATTTGACGAGTTTATGTTGCGGCAAGGGTACAAGAGAAGCAAATACGATCATTGTGTGTATTTGCACAAGCTTAAAGATGGTTCCTTTGTATATCTTCTCCTATATGTTGATGATATGTTGATAGCTTCCAAGAATTTGGAAGAAATTGATAAGTTGAAGATTCAATTGAAGAAGGAGTTCGAGATGAAGGATTTGGGTGAGGCAAAGAAAATTCTTGGCATGGAGATAATTAGAGATAGACGTTCAAAGAAAATCTGTTTATCTCAAAAGGAATATTTGAAGAGAGTACTTCAACGTTTTGGCATAGATGACAAGACTAAGCCAGTTAGTACTCCACTTGCTTCCCATTTTAAGCTAAGTACTACTATGTCGCCAATGGATGAAGCTGAACGAGAGTATATGTCAAAGGTACCATACGCAAATGTTGTTGGTAGCTTGATGTATGCAATAGTTTGCACAAGGCCTGACATTTCACAAGCTGTTGGAGTTATTAGCAGATATATGCACAATCCAGGGAAGGAGCATTGGCAAGCTGTGAAGTGGATTCTACGGTATATTCATAATACTGTAGATGTCGGGTTAGTTTTTGAGCAGGAAGACAATCAGTCTGTAGTTGGATATTGTGACTCAGATTTTGCGGGTGATATGGACAAACGAAGATCAACTACTGGTTATGTGTTTACTTTTGCAAAGGCACCAGTTAGTTGGAAGTCTACTTTGCAGTCAACAATTGCTTTGTCTACAACAGAGGCAGAATACATGGCTATTACAGATGCTGTGAAAGAGGCAATTTGGCTTCAAGGATTGCTAAAGGAGCTTGGTATTGAACAAAAAGGTATCACAATTTTTTGTGATAGTCAAAGTGCTATTCAATTAGCGAAGAACCAAGTTTATCATGCAAGGACGAAGCACATTGATGTTCGGTATCATTTCGTACGAGAAATCATAGAAGAAGGTGGAGTCACGGTGAAGAAAATTCATACTACAGAGAATCCTGCTGATATGCTGACAAAGGTGGTGACTGCGGTCAAGTTTCAACATTGTTTGGATTTGATCAACATTGTTGAACACTGAAGATTGAAGATGAAGACACAACCAAAATTTGTTATTGAGAGAGAATTGAAAATGTGGAATTTTGCCAAGGTGGAGATTTGTTGAAGTTTGGCAAAATGCCAAAGTCCCACATTGGTTGGGAGTTAAGTTTGGAGGGGATTTTTCCCCTATAAAAGAAGGCCTAATGTTTAGGATTGAAACACACCTCTCATTTGCCTTCTCATCTGTTTAAGGCATTTGTATCTTCTCTCTTTAGTATTATTTCACTTGTATTTTTGGAGTGGAATAAAATATTGGTTGTGTCCGAGGAGTAGGCAAAATTAGCTGAACCTCGTAAATTCTGGTGTTCCCTTTATTGTTGTTTTATTGTCTTATTTATTATTTGGTGGCTGTCATAATTTTTGGTATAGTAGTTGTGACTTATTCACACTATATACATTTGGCTTCCGCAACAATATCAACATTGGAGCTCAAAGCCTACATCGCTAATCGCTTATGCCATGCATGCATGGGTAAATAACCAAAAAACTCTATAAGAATCAAAAGTGTGCAACAACAAATTGCAGTCAACTTCATAGAAGAAGAAAATAATATAGAACTAATTACAATTTTTGAGAAGTTTATCGAATTTTATTACCTTTTGCAGCAGCACAACAACTTAAAACTAATACCTCTTCAAATATTTATGATGAAGAATATGGAATATTTCGACTGAAAGGAGAGGAGAGCTTCTTCACTTTCGGCACGGGCGCGGACTCCGCGATCTCTGGGTCGCCGAGGTTCCTTTTCTTCCGCCACTGTCACCTGTAATCCGCGCAGGTGTGTCCGCACCCCCCTGAGTGGACGAGAAAGAAAGGATTTCTCGGAACAACCCTTGCCCTCTGAAAAAATTGAACTTTAAACAAAAAAATTTGATTCAACCATCTCTTCTTCTTCTCCTCCTTTTTTCTAAATAGATTCGTGGTTCAAGTTTACATGTATTGAATGAATGAATTGTAATTACAGTTTAAATAGAAAACTTACGGCAAGTTATACATTTGGCCGGTCAGCAAAAAATAAGTACACCGATTAGTCAAATATATTTTATCGATTAATATTTTTGGGAGCAACTGCAGTTTTTCCGAAAATAGAAGAAGATCAAGTTACCCGTGTAACTGAAAACATATAGCTCAATTATAAAAAGAAAAGGAGATCTAGTGGAATAAGGGAGTTTGTTAGAGTTCATATGACGGATCACATATCATATCTTATATATTGCGATTGAATTTTACTTATATTTAATCAACAAAAATATATAAAAGGACCGAATAAACCTAATTATTACAAACCTACCAATCCGTATATTAGCATGTGAATAATTAACATCAAAGAAAATCCTGCCCTAACATATAGTTTCGAGTTGTTCGCCAACCATTAAATAAATAATAGAGAACTAATAATAATTTTGGGGAACTTTGATAAATTTTGTTACTTTAATCAGTTGCTACACCGTATTAATAATGAGGCAGCCAACAATGCGTATTACTAAATATGTGTACTCTTTTTCCTTCACTAGGATTTTTTCCCACGTGGTTTTTCCTAGTAAGGTTTTAATGAGGCATATTATCTTTTAATGAACATCCAAGGGGGAGTGTTATAAATATATTATATTATGGATGTTCATTTAGTACTCCGTTGTAAATAAGCTTCCTGAAGAAGTTTATCCATATGGGACTCCACCGTAAATATGTTTATCTATTTAAGTACTCTATTGGAAATAAGCTTCCTGAAGAAGCTTATCACTTCGATACCCGGTTATGGATAAACATTACCCCCGGTAGAAGATTATCCATACCGGGTATAATAAGCTTATCCTTTCAGTACCCAGTTATGGATAAACATTACCCCCGGTAGAAGATTATCCATACCGGGTATAATAAGCTTATCCTTTCAGTACCCAGTTATGGATAAACATTACCCCCGGTAGAAGATTATCCATATCAGGTATAATAAGTTTATCCTTTCAGTACTCCGTTATGGATAAACATTGCTCTCAGTAGAAGATTATCCATATCTGGTATAGTAGCAGCTTACACAGCAGCTTCCTTTCTTCTATAAATAGAAGAGATTTCAGTTCATTATGTACATCAATTTGAATTCGAATAATATAACAGTTTCTCTCTATACTTGTCTTTACTTTACAGTCTTTATTTTATAACACGTTATCAGCACGAGACTCTGCCATCTCGAGCAAATATTTTGAGAGTATCTGAGGTTAGAACTTTCTTTTCCTAAATAATGTCAAATCTTTCTAAACTTGAATTTGTAGCCTTGGATATATCGGGCAAAAGCTACATGTCTTGGGTGCTTGATGCTGAAATTCATCTTGATGCGATGGGTCTGGCAGAAACCATCAAAGACAAAAATCAGGCATCAAACCAAGACCCTGCCAAAGCAATGATATTCCTACGCCATCACCTTGATGAGGGCCTGAAAATGGAATATCTTACTGTTAAAGATCCAGTCATACTGTGAAATAATTTGAAAGATTGATATGACCACCTGAAGATTGTCGTTCTTCCACAGGCACGATATGATTGGACTCATCTAAGGCTACAAGATTTTAAATCTATCAGTGAGTATAATTCTGCTATGTTCAGAATTATTTCCCAATTGAAGTTATATGGTGATAATATTACTGATCATGATATGTTGGAGAAAACTTTCATCACTTTTCATGCCTCGAATATGCTCCTGCAGCAGCAATATCGAGAGATGGGATTTAAAAAGTATTCTGACCTTATCTCACATCTTCTTATAACCGAGCAACATAATGGGCTATTAATGAAAAATCATGAAAGCCTACCTACTGGTTCTTGTCCATTCCCTGAAGTGAATGAGACGAACTTCCACCAGGCTAAACGTGGAAAAGGTCGTGGCCCCAGTCGTAGTCATGGTCGTGGTCGGGAAAGAAACTTTAATCATGGTAATAATAATGCACCAAAGAACACTCCTCACCACCAGCAATGGAAAAGGAAGGAACAAAAGCATGAAGCGGTGCAAGCACCAAATGCAGAAAATGCATGCTATAGACGTGGAGAAAAAGGGCACTGGTCACGTACCTGTCGTACGCCAAAGCACCTGGTTGAGCTTTATCAACCCTCCCTAAAGAAGATAGAGAAAAATGCTGAAGCAAATTTTATTTCTGAAGATAATTTAGACTTCATGCATTTGGATGTAACTGATTACCTTGCACTCCCAGAAGGAGAAACAAGTCATGTAATCGGTGGTGAATCTGTAGAAATGTAAATATTTTAATTTTTGTTATTTGTAATAGATAGTATGGTTATGTAATTGTTGTACATAAAGAAAAATTATGATTTGATAATGATGTTTACTATAATATATCTTGTTTATGTCATTTTGAAGAATATGGATAACATTATTAGATCAACTTAAACTCTAGCAGAGTTTGCAAGAAATATACAACCACAAGAAGTGGTTATATTTCGTATATCTCATTGTAATTATATTTTGTTAACTACCAGAAGTGGTATATGCCTATGATCACCAGAAGTGATAATTTAGGCTTTCTATGGTTACAATTGAAGATAAGCTACATAAATATTCTCTATATTAAATGCACGCCTCGATTTGCTCCTGAAGTAGTAAATATTTTAAAAGAAGTTGAGGCATCACATTGATGTGATTAATGCGTATTCAGATAATTATGTTCGATTTCCTGAAGAATGAGAACTTTTGATAATATTAATCCATTCCCTGAAGTGAATGTGACAATACTAATAAGTCGGGTAAATATTAACGCGCTCTTGATGTGAATACATTACAATTCACCTTCAAAAGAGTTAATATAATTAAGAGAATATATACTCAATATTTCGTATTTTAAATTTGCTCCTGAAGAAGTAACACAATTGAAATTGCCTCCTGAAGTGGAAAAATATTATGAAGAGGAGTTTTCGTGTGCTTAAACAATTGTTTTACATTGTTTATTTGATTGTGATTTTCTCTCATGACACCAGCAGTGTCTGAGCAATATTTGATAGTACAAAATGTATCAACAACTCCTGAAGAGCTAAATGTTAGCCTAAAAAATACATGACATCAGTAGTGCCAGATAAATATTAGATTGTGGATAATAAATGAAGGCTCTCGAAGAGCTTATATACAAATATGTCATTCATATTATATGATTATGGTCAAAACATATGTTGTAGTAAACCTGAAGTTTACTAATACAAATGTCTATCATATTGAGACTACAAATGATTGGAAGATTGATAATCTTCATGTTTCCACAATCATAGGGGGTAAGTATGTGAGAAGTTACCCGCCTTATTTTTTAATTTGTACTATATCATGTATCACAGTAAACCAGATGTTTACTAAAGCAAAAGTTTATGCCATAGTAAACCAGAAGTTTACTAAGAGATAGCACATGACATGATAAACTTGAAGTTTTCATTTACCATTTTTAAATGAGTTATTTGAGAATTCAGATAAGCATATACTAAAGAACTAGAAGATTCTTCAGGAATTCTCATGTGTTGCTTGTTCTCATAATGAATTGATTATACCAGCTAAAGTTGGGACTAAGACCCCTGATTCTGAAATATATAAAAGGTGAATATGGGCCCGTTCACCTATCATGTGAACCACTTATAGGTGCATATATGAGATGGTTACATGTGTAATTATTGTCAACCTGCAGTTTGGCATTTGGAATTGTTTTTCTCGATTAAGAGCATAATTTTCAGATTATGAAATCAAGACAGTTCATCTTGATAATGCTGGTTTATATCCAAGCTGGTTTTGCGTTGAATACCTCCTATTAATGGCTAAACCATTGCTTATGAGAACAAAGTTTCATGTGTTGATCTAAGATTTTCTAAATTGCATATAGCAGCACTTGTATGCATCAGATCAAAAATATATGATAAGTCCTCCCTTCACAATTGGTTTAGGATCAGAAACCAAATATTTTTACTATCTTTTGTTGTGTGGTATATGATTAATTTCTCTACCATAATACACAAAGATATGTTTCCCAAAGATGATTGGGGATATATGTTAGTTTTTCTAACATTTGGGGGATGGAATAAATAGTTGAAAAATATGCTATATGAATCGAATTATCATGATCCTCACTTAGAAGATAATTCAAGTCGAATGCCAGAAACATTTGCTGATCCAAAATTAAATATCATATTCTAGCTGCAAATGCTCCTATTAAAATTAAAGTCCCTGAAGGGTAGAGTTTACTGTACGCATGAAGCGTGGTAGACCAATTGGTTCCAAAGGTAACAATCCTTGAAAAATAGTAGGAGCTAATGATCAAAATGATCATAATGAGGAGGAAATAAGCTCTAGAAGAGCCCACGACATAACATTTCATGAAACTCCCGAAAAAGTTCAGGTACCTGAAAATAAAGAAAGTGATGAGATCTCCACAAGTTATGTCGCTTCGGAACTGACACAAAATGATCGTCGACGATATATTTAATACAATATAGTGCACAATATTGTAAAAGATTGTGAGGATCGGACTAGCAGTCCAGACACTTGAAGATGTCATACCATTTAGATACAAGTCTTAACCTATATGACTTATTTGGCTAAATCTATATGAAGATCCTTGAAGGATTGAAAATGCCCGAAGCATATAATTCAAAGTCTTGAGAAATGTACTCGATCAAATTATAAAGATCTTTGTACGGTTTAAAGCAATCTGTGCGCGTGTGGTATAATCGCCTCAGTAAATATTTGCTGAAAGAAAGTTACATAAATTATGTTATTTGTCCATGTATTTTTATAAAGAAAATGTCATCAAAATTTGTTACACTTGTTGTTTATGTTGGTGACATAAATCTTGTTGGAACTCTGGAAGAGCTCCAAGAGGGTCTTAAAAATACTTTTACATGGACAAAGTGTACCCATTAAGTACACCAATGAATATTCAATCACTTAAAGTGAATAAGGATCCGTTCCAACCTCTAGAAGAGGATGAGGAGCTCCTTGGTCCTGAAATACTCTATCTCGGTGTAGATGGTGCACTTATTTATCTTGCTAATGCTAACAAAAGTGGTGCAGATCGTATTGGTAATGCAAATGCAGGTTATTTATCTAATACCCATAAAGCTCGATTTCAAACCGGCAAGCAGGGAGTGCATATGATTGAGATCAGTGATTCATTCAAGAAACATGTGGGTTGGAATGTGATAAAAGACCCACAATATTATACAGAGACAATGTTTCATGCATAGCACTATTAAAGGAAGGATTTATAAAAGGAGATAGAACGAAGAATATTTCACCAGAATTACTCTACATACATGATCTTCAGGAAAATTGTGACATTGATGTGCATCAAATTAGTTCAAGTGACAATCCAACAGATTGTCTTTACCAACATCAATTTTTGAGAATATGGTATACAAGATTGGAATGCGGAGACTCAAATATTTGAAATAAGGTTTTCTTCAGGGGGAGTAAAATGCGCGTTGTACTCTTTTTCCCTTACTAAGGTTTTTTTCCCACAGGGTTTTCCTTATAAGGTTTTTAATGAGGCAGCCAACAATGTGTATTACTAAATATGTGTACTCTTTTTTTTTCACTGGGATTTTTTCCCACGTGATTTTTCCTAGTAAGGTTTTAATGAGGCACATTATCTTTTAATGAACATCCAAGGAGGAGTGTTATAAATATATTATATTATGGATGTTCATTTAGTACTCCGTTGTAAATAAGCTTCCTGAAGAAGCTTATCCATATGGGACTCCACCGTAAATATGTTTATCTATTTAAGTACTCTATTGGAAATAAGCTTCCTGGAGAAGCTTATCACTTCGATACCCGGTTATGGATAAACATTACCCCCGGTAGAAGATTATCCATACCGGGTATAATAAGCTTATCCTTTCAATACCCAGTTATGGATAAGCATTACCCCCGATAGAAGATTATCCATATCGGGTATAATAAGTTTATCCTTTCAGTACCCATTTATGGATAAATACTATCCCCGGTAGAAGATTATCCATACCGGGTATAATAAGCTTATCCTTTCAGTACCCAGTTATGGATAAACATTACCTCCAGTAGAAGATTATCCATATCAGGTATAATAAACTTATCCTTTCAGTACTCCGTTATGGATAAACATTGCTCTCAGTAGAAGATTATCCATATCTGATATAGTAGCAGTTTACACAACAGCTTCTTTTCTTCTATAAATAGAAGAGATTTCAGTTCATTATGTACATCAGTTTGAATTCGAATAATATAACAGTTTCTCTCTATACTTGTCTTTACTTTACAGTCTTTATTTTATAACGGCCTACAATTTTTTAGATGGATTGAACATCCTAGATATCATGTGTTAGTTCAAATATTTTAGTTATATCCAATATTAAATTGCTTGTTGAAGAAATATTTTATATTCTGACCTTTCAAATAATACAATTTCATCCTATGTTGCAAACGCACAAACTTAGCGACATAATTAAACACACGAGGGAATAAATCAGTGAAATAGAATTTACTCACATATAATATTTGGATACACAACATTAACCATATGTATTGACAATATAACCTCCGTCATTCCTTCACCAATCACCATCATGTATAAATTTTTGTCGTAGGCATCGGTCCCAAAAGTACTATGATTGTTGTCTTTAGATGATAGGAATATCATAAGCATATTAATAATTTGTAAACTACAAAAAGGAAAACAGTTAAACATATTTGTGGTATAATACAAGTAGGTTACTAAGAAGAAGCAGGCGGTGAGGAGGTTGATCCAAAAACGACTTTGTACGATGGCCTTTGTAGGCTCGGTGTAGGTGTAGTTTAAATGGAAAAGGTTCCAGTCTTAGATGATTTATAATTATATCCTTAAATTATACAAATATTAAAGGTCATAAAAGTCGATCAATGTTTCAGATATATTTTTGGCATTCAATATTTAGTATAAACTAGTCTTATGGTACGTGCTTTGCCGTATACCTAAATTAATGAGTATACGATTTTTAGAAAATTGTAAGTACTATAAATATTGTATGCTTGTATTATAAAATAAAAATCATTTTATATTTCTTAAAACATATAGAATTTTAGTTGAAAAGGCTTGTCTATAAAACCTTCTATGTTAATGGTTTCTATTTTATTTTTGAACTTTTTCACCGTCAATACTATTATTATCCAAAAAATTTAGGTATCCTATGAGTTTTATCAACTTGAAAATAATTTTAACTGTACGATGAATTTGACAAATTATAATTGGATATTTAGACTTAATTATTTGGCCTTGACATTAAAAAAACTAATTTTATTTTTTGTTGATTCAAATTTTTAATATTACCTCAGCCCAAGTTTTAAATATTTAAATGTAACATGAAAGGGATTACAATTATGTTATATCGTTCAGATAAAAATAATTTTATAAGGTAATAAAAATTTAATTTAATTAAAGTACTGAATGCTAAAACTTTCTACATAGTTCAAATAAAATTTAAATTTCTTTACCACCAATACTATTCTTATGCAAACAAATTCAGGCATTCTAAAAGTCGTGCCATCTTGAAAAATAATTTTAATTATATGATGAATTTGACAAATAATTGAATTGGATTTTTAGACTTAATTATTTGGCTTGAAATTTGAAAAACTAATTTAGTTTTTATTAATTCAAATTCTTAATATTAGCTCATCCTAAGTTTTAAATATTGAATTGTGACATGAAAAGGATTACAATTATGTTACATTAATTGTTCAAATAAGAAAATAATTATATAAGGTAAATAAGATTTAATTTATTAAGTATTGAACGCTTCAACTTTGGATATAACTTTCCATACTGTTCAAATAAAATTTATTTATATAAAAATATTACATTAAAAGTTGTAATTTAGTTATAAAATAAATAAAGTATAATTAAGTTCCTTAAATGATAATTATTGATCCTATTTAGTTATTCAATAAGAAAGAAATTTCTATTCTATAAGTGTCCAATCATAATGTAATTGCTTCAATTTCGCAAGTTATCATGCTTCTTTTAAAGTTTAAGTAAGAACTGAAATACTTAAGAGTTTTTTTATTTGTTTTCTTTTGAAAAAATATATATTCTTAAGTTCATTCTAGAAGACATTATTAGATAGATATAATAATATTATTGACCCATGCATAACTTAATATGTTAATTTTATCATATATTATATCGATTGAAGAAAAATACTAAATTATAGTTGAAGAGATCTAGTTTAAATTGTTTAATAGTCTAATTTTTAAAAATTATGAAATTGTGCTTAAAGAAGATTGTGTCAGAAGTAGAAAATGGTCAATTCCATAACCATGTCAAGGTCGAATTTTCTTTCTGACCATGTCAAGGTGGCCGATGTGCTTTAAACCTTATTACGAGGATATAAATTTTATGAAATTTGATCACGCCCAATTATATAAGGATTAAGTAGTTGTTGTAAATATAATCCGGTTTACAAATCCGGAGTCGAATCCCACAGAGAACTAAGGCTTAGCTACAGCTGTTCACTATTACCAAGAAGACAAGCTTGAATAATTCCTAACTTATAGATATTAAGATTCTTGTGTTTGACTAATTAACTAACAAATTAAAATAGTAAATTAACAACTAAAGATACTAAAGGTTAGAGACAAGATTAAGGAGGTCTAGAGTTATGATTTGCCCAATTGTCGGAATCCTATCCGTTATGTCTTCTATAATTTCGCCTAAGTATTCTCTAGCGATCAAGAGCGCTCTGCGTATTGTAATTTTCTCCCGAGTAATTACGACAATTTACTAGACATACTCTCCCGAGTTACGCTAGTTGGCTTTAATTACAGCTCACTTAGATCGCACCCATGGTTTCGTTATCCCTAATTCCACCTTTAAACCCTTGGTTATTGGTTTCTCACATACGTCGGGAGTGATGTTGTTCAACAACTACCTAAATATGCACTCTCTCCCGAGTAATACATACTAAATAGGCACAACTAATTGAGGATCTTATCAATTAACTACAACAAGAACGTAGTTGAACAAATAGAATTATACTACGGCTCAATTATATAAAAATATAACAAGAATTTATCCTACAAAAGATTCCATCAAAACCCTAGATAACAATTTAGCTATTCATAATAGTATGTAATATTACAATACTAAAAGCCATAACCAACAATGAAAAATATAAAGAGGAAGGAAAAACTCATAGAAGAATTCTCCGCCTTGCTCCTATTGTGTCTCTACCTCCTTAGGTCGAATCTGTGTCTCAAATCTGTCCAACCTCTCCAAAATACCCTTTTACATGTATTTATGCCAAGTAGGGTCAAGCCTAGACAAAATACCTTCTCCCGCGCGAAATAGGACAATCACTCTATAAAATTTGCACTACCGCGCCGCATGAGGCGACGCACCATGCGGGGCGGCAGTGGGAAAGTTCAGATTGCTGATTCTGACAGGCTGCATGAAATTTCAACAGGCGCGGCGCACTGCGCGCCGCACCATGCATCGCAGTAATGGGAATTTGCGAAAATGCAAAACATGAAAGTTGTAGCCATTTCAAATAGCTTTCCAACTATATATTGTGGAGTCCAAATGGAGTTCTCACCGAAAAGTTATGTGCATTTTACTAGATAATGCATCGTATGCTCACTCGATTCTCCGTTTCGTTCTTAACTATCATCCGTTGATACCCGAACACGATCCCGGCTTAATTCCTTGTGCTTTTACTCAGACTTCAAAGATCCAAATCACTTGAATTCATTCCATAACATCTACATAGCTTGGAATCACTCCTACAAGGCATAACATACACAATTAGTAGAAAACACTAGCGATTAAAGCTCAAACTCAATTAAAGTGCAGTAAATTAGAGTGTAATAAGCGACTAAAATACGCAATAATAGCCTATCATCAACACCTCACACTTAAACTATTGCTCTTCCTCGAGTAATCAAACTACACTTTATATAGACACAACCTTTTTTGTCACGACCCCAAACTGGCCCGGTCGTGATGGTGCCTCTCGTGAAGTCAAGGCCAATCGACACAATAACTATATCAACCCTTTAATCATTAAGAGTCATTTTTTTAAACCTTTAATTAAACAATATCTCGTAACGTAAGTCTGAATGAACAATGCGGAAATAATATACAAGCCCGACATCTGCGTGTCACTAGTCATGAGCATCTACCAAGGTCTGAATATAACAAAAACAGTCAAGTGCACCGAGTACTGAAATGGAAATGAGAGGAAGAAGCAGTGTTGCGAACGTCGTGCAGCCACCTTGCTAACTCTGATGAATCCACGTCTGAACAATCAATACCCGTTACCGGGTTCTGAAATACCTGAATTTGTACATGATGTGCAGGGAGTAATGTGAGTACTCCAACCCAGTAAGTAATAAGAGTAAATAAAGACTGAGCAGTAGGAAACAGTGAATCCACATTCGTGATAACTCAATAAGCACACATGCTGCTAATTCAGAATACGAGTCGATCGTCTTATTAAAATCCAGCCTTTTGGTAAAAAAATCATTTGAAAATGCTTTCCGACAGTTTCAGTAGGGGTTCAATACCATTTATAATAAAAGAGATGAAAAATTATAATCGACCCCTCGGGCAAAACATAGTTTGTAAACCGCCCCTCGGGCAAAACAGGAATCATAAACACCTCATAACATAAAAATCTCAGTGGAAATAACAAAGCCAAATCAGTGATTAAATTCTGAACATCTCATAAACCCCAGCTTAAATGAAAGTTGTTTTAAAACATTTGTTCAACACTTTCGACAGAGGCTCAATATAAAGATGAGTGAAAATAGTCAATAAATCAACATATTCGATAGAAACTCATTTTAAAGAGGAGTGAAAATCAATAAGTTCATAAACAGGCCCCTCAGGCAAAGCATCACTCATGTGCATGTATATATCTATCGCCCCTCGGGCAAGCCTCTCAGTCACTCGTGACTCAACTCTTACCAATCAGCGCTCACACTCAGCACTCACACTCAATAGGTACCATATAATAACCGTTGTGGCGCACAACCCGATTCATATATCTCGTCGACGGCGCTCACTGGGGGTGTGCAGACTCCGGAGGGGCTCCTACAGCCCAAGCGCTATATCGCTGCGGTGTGCAGCCTGATCCAATATATCGCTGCGGCGTGAAGCCCGATCCATATAAGTATCACTGCGGCGTGCAACCTGATCCATAATATATACTTATATTATTGATGCGGCGTGCAGCCCGATCCGTAATCTATATATAATCCTCACCACACACACACATATATATATATATATATATATATATATATATATATTGGTGTGCAACCTGATCCATAACTATATAATCCTCACAACCAGGCTCTCGGCCTCTCTCAGTCATTAACCTCACAATCAGAATCTTGGTCCATCTCAGTCACCAACCTCACGATCACTCGGACCATCAGTAAAACAGGGAACTCAACCCAAACAGTTTTCATATTTTTAAGAAATAAAGTGGTAAACCAGATTTAAACAATAAACAGGTAAAACACAACTGAGGATATGCTTTCATAACAAATAGAGTGAGGAAAAATAGTGGAAGTGCCCCTAAGGGTCTCAGCAGGTCGGCACAGGGCCCCAGACATGGCATACAACCCAAAATATAATAACATCAAACAATTAACTATCAATTATACATTAAAATAATCGTTCGGAATAGACTAAGTCACAATCCCCAACGGTGCTCTACCCCACGCTCGTCATCTAGCGTTTAAGTCACCTCAACAAGCACAATGATGTGTAATCCGGGGTTTCAAACCCTCAGAATAGCATTTACAATCATTACTTACCTCGAACCGGCTACAACTCTAGCTCGCAACGCCTTTGCCCCTCGAATTGACCTCCACGCACGTCGAATCTATCCAAATCAGAACGAATACATCACAATATGCAGAGGGAGCAAAGCCCAAGCGAAAACAATCGAAAAATATCGAAAATCCCGAAATTAGCAAAACCCGAGCCTCGGGCCCACTTCCCGAAACTCAGAAATTTTCACATCAATAGATTCCTTATCTCCCCACGAGTTCATATATACCAGAAGTTCTCAAATCCGACCCCAAATGGTCTTTCAAATCTCCAATTAAAATTCCCAGAATTTCAAGCCCTAGTTCTTCCATTTTTAGCTTAAGTTCCATGAATTTCTAGGTTGATTTCACAATAGAATCAAGTTTTAGGTTCAAAAAATCTTACCTCCAATCAGTTCTCCTTGAATCCCTCTTTAATTTCCTTCAAAAAGCTCTCAAAATGATCAACAATGGGGGAAATGAGCCCCAAATTCACGGATGAAATGACTTAAAACATTCTGCCCAGCTCTACCCGTTCCTTCATCGCGATCGCGGCTCAAGCCTCGCGATCGCGAAGAGCAAAATTCTAAGAACTCAAAAACACTCTATGCGAACGCGACCCTCACACTGCGAATGTGATGCTTCCCTTTTCCAAACTATGCGAACGCAAGACCTTAGCTGTGAACACGAAGTGCAATGACCCCTGAACCACAAATCCTTATACGCGAACGCAGAAAGCTTCATGTGAACGCGAAGAACCATCTCACAGCCTTACGCGAACGCGATGCCTCAAACGCGAACGTGAAGGCTTAAATTACTGCCTTCCAAATTCCTCCTATGCGATCGCGACACAACCAACGCGATCGTGAAGGCCAAAATCTCTGCAACACCTGAACAGCAAATCTGCAACTTCTTAAAGCCAAAAATGGCCCAATTGACCATCCGAAACTCACCCGAGGCCCCCGGGACCTCAACCAAAAGCACCGACATATCCTAAAACCTCATGCAAACTTGCTTCAATCATCAAAACACCTCAAACAATACCAAATCCATCAATTCACATCGAATTCAAGCCTAAGTTTTTCTAAAAACTTCCGAAATACGCTTTCGATCAAAAATCCAACCAAACCACGCCCGAATGACCTGAACTTTTGCACACACATCACAAATGACATAACAAAGCTACAACAACTCTTGGAATTCCATTCCGACCCTCGGATCAAAATCTCACCTATCAACAGGAAATCGCCAAAATACTAACTTCACCAATTCAAGCCTAATTCTACACTGGACCTCCAAAACCAATTCCGATGACACTCCTAAGTCATAAATCATCTAACCGATCTAACCAAACCATAAAAATTTCGATTTGAGATCATAAACAAGCAAGTCAAATATTGGTCAAACCTTTCGAATTTCAAGCTTCAAACTAGGAACTGTTCTTCCAAATTCATTCTGATTACCCTGAAAACCAAAACCAACGATTAATATAAGTCATAATATAGCACACAGGGCAAGTCATGCCCAAGAACTAGCGATCAAAGTGCAAAATCTCAAAACGACCGGTCGGGTCGTTACATTTTTTTAAAACAATTCTCCTAACTCATCACACCAAGAATATTTAAAATAGACTAAGCACAAAAGCGTAACATCTTTACCTCAAGATTTGATTCACAAGTACCACACATTATTCACAACTCACTTACTTACTCTAACATAGAGGTCACTGACATTATCTTTCCTTCATGAATCAAGTGCCCTCACACAACAGAAGAGAGTAGTTCCACACAATAAAATTTAAGAACACTTAGGAACTCAAGATGGAAAGAATTCACTCACTCTGAGAAATAACATTCATATGCCACAAAAGATGTACTATAGGCTTGCCCGTAGTGTATTACTCTACTAATCGAGATTATTCAGTCTAGGATCAAGTCGGACTTTATTTGGTTGTAATGTAGGCTGCGGGACAGGTAGGATACATTTAGATATAAGAGTGACTACACCTCCCTAAGTACTTTAATATATATACTTTAACATTCAAATCTCATACTTATGTCAAACCAAACTCCGCCTTCACATTAATGTATTTTACCGTATACTTCTTTAAGCACAAGCACAATTACATCAAGAGTCACCACTTATCAAGGAATTTTTTCCACAACAATACAACTTTTTTTCCTTTTCTTTCTTTTTTTATTCATGTGGCTCTTACTTTTTCAAAATAGTGCACATTTCTCCTTATTTCATTAGCTCCACTCACAAGCCAAACCAATCACCCTACACTTTAACTTTTACAAAGTTCATAACAATTCAAGTGCTCATGAAAGGTGAAAAGGTTCAAATAGATGGTTAATTCAAATAATTGGGTAAGGCTTGTAATGTGATTGCCAAAGAAACAGGATTACATGCTCAAAGGGGTTAACTACGATGCATAACAATTAGGCGGGTAAGATATATATGGGGTTCAACAAAGAAATGCCTATATCACTTCCAAGACTGAACAAAACTACTATTTCGCTTTGCAAACACACGGGGCAAGTTCTAGACATCAAATGCAATGCACACAATATAACAAACCTCACACGCACATGATACATAATTCACTCAGGATTGGACTCATCAACACTCTAGTCAAAGCAGTTAAGCAAAGTTAAGATCGTACAATTTAAGGTACTTCTACACGAGTCAAAAACTGAACCTAAGCGTCACAGTCAAAGTACTCACTATTCTCAAGGCATAACAAAGTCAAGAGATATTGCTTCAATTAAATTCATCTCACACTGGCTCCTACTCCTAAAAAAATAAAACTAACTACACCCGGTTCAAACAAAATCCTTGGAAAAGAACCGCGACATAAAGAAAAACCAAGGGAAAATTACTACACTACCTACAAAGAAAATCTTTTTTTTAGACGTAAATCCCTCAAGAAAATTGTCTAATAGATACATCGTCGGGAAAAATCCAATCTTTAAAAAAAATATTATTTAATTAAACTAACACAACAAAAGTAGCATGAAAAGTCACCCAGACAATCTCCTCGCCCCACACTTAAAATTGTGCATTGTTCCCAATGCACATCATAACTATAAGAGGGTAAGAGAAACTTCCTGGTAGGCCAATGGCCGAAGCACTAGCAGCTCATGGAGTACTCAGACTTCTCTCAGGCTTGGTCCTTCGTGCGGGTACCTCACACTTAGTTCCAACCATCTGGTTTGATGTTGCATCCTTCCAATAGCTTTGCAACTTATGCTCCTAGAAAATCAAATATCAATACTAAAAAAATATTACAATTAAAATAAAAAATAATAAAAATAAATAAAAGAAACCAGTAAAGCTGGGTTGCCTCCCAACAAGCGCTTGATTTAACGTCGCAGCACGACGCAAATCACTTTTTGCCTCCACTTTGAACTTATGAATTGGACCCCTAGTTCTGATTCTGCTCTATGATCATGCTCCTGGGTGGTGGAATGAATCTGACTGGCCCAATAAAATAATATAGTATTCTGCACTTCTTGGACTTTAGATGAGGTGTGTAATCCCGACTTTTGGCAAGAAGAATTCCGGAATGTAAGCACCTTGTCCATCATTCTTTGACTCCTTAAGTGGCTCGGACGACTCTATTTCTATATCATCATCCAAACACAATGCGGAAAAATGATTGGAGTGTGGAACAATGCGCTCAACTACATGAACATTGGGACCGTCTACATTCTCAACACTAATGACAATAGAGTTAACTAAATATGTATCCTCAATATCCTTGGTTGACTCTAGTATCTCTTTTACAATATCGGCATCCTCAAAATCTGGTTCGATTGATTGTTGGTGTTCTACTATGGCCTTCTCCTCTAGCTCCTCAATTCCTGTATCTAATCACGCTCTTCTTGGATACTATTCACAATATTGGCTTGTTGAACATTAAAATCTTCAACCAGTTGACTCATGTGAACGTTCAAGTTGTGAATAGTTCCTCCTGCCTTTCTATCTGCAGTTGTAATTTACTATGTTGTTCCAAAATGCATTTTAACATATCTTCGATCTTCTTTAGGTCAGCTTCCCTAGGTTCTTTGTTCCTATTAACTTCACCATAAAAAGAAGAACTATCAAAGTAAGGGGTTGGGGAAAGCTAAGAAATATAAGCACAACCGTGAAAGTGACCATCTTGACCACCACACATATCACACACATTCCACACATAAGATTGAGTTGGTCCACAAAACTCGCTCTCGGGAATATTTTGATAATTTTGCCCCGGGTGGTTTCCTTCACAATATGCATAAGGAGGATTAAAAGTAGAGTTACCAGCATCAAAATTCTCATAATTCCATGATGCCATGTTTCTCAAATAAATAAATAAAACTAAAAAAATAAAATAAAAAATCAAATACTAAAAAATAAAATAAAAGTTCAAACTTGAAACCTAGCAATATGTACACCTACAACTACACTGTTAGTTCCCCGGTAACGGTGCCAAAATTTGATCATGCCCAACTATGCCTTATAAAAAGGACTAAGCAGTCATTGCAAATATAATCCGCTATACAAGTCCGGAGTCGAATCCCACAGAGAACTAAGGCTTAGCTACAGCTGTTCACTATCACCACAAAGACAAGCTTGAATAATTCCTAACTTATAGATATTAAGATTCTTGTGTTTAACTAATTAACTAAAAAATTAAAATAGTAAATTAACAACTATAGATACTAAGGGTTAGAGACAAGATTAAGGAGGTCTAGAGTTATGATTTCCCCAATTGTCGGAATCTTTCCCGCTATGTCTTCTATAATTTCGCCTAAGTATTCTCTATCGATCATGAGCGCTCTGTGTGTTGTAATTCTCTCCCGAGTAATTACGACAATTTAGTAGACATACTCTCCCGAGTTATGCTAACTGGCTTTAATTACAACTCACTTAGATCGCACCCGAGCTTTCGTTATCCCTAATCTCACTTTTAAACCCTTGGTTATTGATTCCTCACATACGTCGGGAGTGATATTGTTCAACAGCTACCTAAATATGCACTCTCTCCCGAGTAATACATACTAAATAGGCACAACTAATTGAGAATCTATCAATTAACTACAACAAGAATGTAGTTGAACAAGTAGAGATTATACTACGGCTCAATTATATAAAAACATAACAAGAATTTATCCTACAAAAGGTTCCATCATAATCCTAGATAAAAAATTAGCTATTCATAATAGTATGTAAAACTATAGTACTAAAAGTCATAACCAACAATGAAAAATAGGAAGAGTAAGGAAATATGCGTAGAAGAATTCCCCTCCTTACTCCTATTGTGTCTCTGCCTCCTTAGGTCGAATCTGTGTCTCAAATCTGTCCAACCTTATACCAAGTAGGGTCGGGCCTAGACGAAAATACCTTCTCCCACGCGAAATAGGACTATCACTCTGTAAAATTTGCACTACCGCGCCGCATGAGGCGACGCACCATGCGGGGCGGCAGTGGGAAAGTTCAGATTGCTGATTCTGACAGGCTGCATGAAATTTCCACAGGCGCGGCGCACTGTGCGCCGCACCATGCGTCGCGATAATGAGAATTTGCAAAAACGCAAAACATGAAAGTTGTAGTCATTTCAAATAGCTTTCCAACTATATATTGTGGACCCAAATGGAGTTCTGACCGAAAAGTTATGTGCAATTTACTAGATAATGCGTCGTATGCCCGCTCGATTCTCCGTTTCGTTCTTAATATCATCCGTTGATCCCCGAACACGATCCCGGCTTAATTCCTTGTGCTTTTACTCAGACTTCAAAGCTCCAAATCACTTGAATTCATTCCATAACATCTACATAGCTCGGAATCACTCCTACAAGGCATAACATACACAATTAGTAAAAAATACTAGCGATTAAAGCTCAAACTCAATTAAAGTACAGTAAATTAGAGTGTAATACTAAAATATGCAATTATAGCCTATCATCAAAATTCTTGTGTTCCATGTTATAATACTTTTGCATTACATATACGATTTTGGTGGGGTTTTCTATATTTTACCAATTTATGTAAGGTAAGGTTCACACATTAGTTTCGACCAAGAAAAAAAATTCACACATTATTTCATATATATTAGGAATTCTTACATAATTCAAATAAGAAAAAAAATTTATTAACTAATATTTAGTTGATTTTCTAAATTCCTAAATTTTAGAAAAATAGCTAAATTACAATTTGTTCAATATGAAAGATGTTTTTATAGGGTAAAAAAGCGAACGATATTTCGTAAAAGGTCTTCATGCTTTTAATATAGCATAGATAAATAGATATAAATTAATAGATTTATGAACATGTGTATTGCACATTAAATGGTTAGATAGCTTGTAGCTAAGAAATAATAGTTGCAACGTATTAATTAACTGCAGATAATTTTTGAAATTTAAAACAGAACTTAGTATAAAATGAAATTTGTAGGTACATTTTTATTATTATTTTGCTAGATACATACATATTTTATGGTTGAACCTCATTTAATAATCTATATCTATCTATCTATCTATCTATCTATATATATATATATATATATATATATATATATATATATATATATATATAGGGAATAGACAAGGTGACTTGGCACCTCTCTTTGTTCAAGAATCCTATTTATCTTTTTTTCTCCTTTTTTTGACATTTTTCTATATTTTTCCATTCTTCTGCTATATTAAGAAATACAAAGCCACTCATTTAACTGTCTTAATTATGTTAAATGTGCTATGTTAATTAGTCAGTTACATACCTCTTTGTATTCCAATTTTCAAGTATTGGTAGAAAACAACAAAAAACATAACAGCCAAATAGAGATGAGGGGCACAACAACAACAACCCAGTGTAATCCCACTTAGAGGGCACGTTAAATTCAATTACTACAAATTCGGCTGATTTTCCAAGTTGCAGTGTAGGTATCAACATTCAGTTGTGCGTGCAACGATTTTATATGTTATAGTTCTGCCAATTATATGCCAATATCTTATTTGCATAATGTTATATTGAAGTATTTGTTGATCTACTCTTTCCTTATGGCTTAAAGTTTGTCTTTCTTTTGTTCTTTATTACGACACAAGAGCAAAGAAATTCAATGAAAAAAGGTAATTCATACCATTCACGCTGGAAGGCAAGTTCTC
Source organism: Nicotiana tabacum (assembly GCF_000715075.1). Lineage (NCBI taxonomy): Eukaryota > Viridiplantae > Streptophyta > Magnoliopsida > Solanales > Solanaceae > Nicotiana > Nicotiana tabacum. The sequence goes on from NC_134086.1 coordinate 5,752,476, forward strand.
AAAATTTATTGGTTCATTTTCATTATGGTTCGAATCACAATAGATTTTTTGCAATATATATGTAAGGATTTTAACAAATTTTATACATGCATACTGCAAGGAGTATTCAAAGGGGCTGCGCCACAAAGTACGTAGTAGGCTTTTGGAAGAGCTAATTAGAATTTCCAGGAATGAAGGGTAAAAGTATGATGAAATTCAGAGTACAATAGTCAAAACACTTGATTTTCGATATGAATTTAGGTACATATTTTTTATTTTTTAAAAAAAAAATTGAAATGTTGCATATAACTAATGATTTAAAATATTTTAAAATATTAAAGATAAGAAAAATTATTTCACTCTCCAAATAGTAATACCTCCATATAAATATAATTGACGACGAATTTTTTTTGACTATTATCTCTTATTATTTTTTAAATGTTTTGTAGTAACTGTCAAAACAAAATTGAATGACATAAATGGAAGGGATAATCGTCTAAGAGAGGGAAAAAATATAGAAGAACATAATAGAGAAAGAAAAAAGACATATATACTAAATATTAAATATAATAGAGAAAGTAACCCAAGAAAGAGAGTTTAACCAAAAGAAGGAAAAGGAAAAAAAAATCAAGGATAAATGGGAAGCAATTAATGTGAGTTTTCTGGAATATAACTTATTGAGGTGCATCATGAAGACGTGGTTGCTATATTTATTATTGAAAATTCAAGCATTTGTGGATATGGCTATGGATGTACTAGAAAGATTGACCAAATGGTACTGTCTAAAAGAAAAAAGAAAAATACACTTAAAAATATCGTAGTTATAGTACGTTTATTCTTTTGTTTACCAGTTATTCCAAATTTTCATCAGCATTGTCTTATTTAAGGTTGTACAACTTTGAATCCGAGTAAAAATTATTGTGACTTTAAATGTTACTTCGCTTCACTTCAAAATAGACAATAGTTGTACTAGAAAATTTAATGGAATTTCTTTGGTGAGGTTTTATTATTATTATCTTCTTCATGTTTGAAGTGATAACAATATTCTTTAATATTTGGTTATTAAAAAAATTAGATCGTAATTTAACGAGGTTTTTTACTACCGCGCAAAGCGCGGGCACATTCACTAGTTCTTTTTATAAACGTTGTTCTTAATTCATGTACTTAATTAATATATGAAAACTAATCGCTACTATAATTAAAATATCAAGTTGATTTTGTTGCAAGTCATACTGTTATGACCTTTCGTTTGTAAACGCACAAAAGGATTTGAAATGATTAAAAACGACAAAAATATTAAAGGAAAAGGGCAAGCAGCACTTTTAGTTAGGTTGTTATTATTTAATCTAGGACTTTTATGTTAATTATGCTTGAAATCTACTCCTAAATAGTAGGACTTCCTGCCTAGTTTCATAAGGGAAGATATTATAAGCAAAAATTTAGGTGATTCCAAGGTACTAAATAATAAGAAAATAACTTAAATTATAATTTTATCTAATATGAAAGCTACTTGTTAGAGGGTAAAAAGAGCGAATGACATTTCGTTAAGGACCTTCGTGCTTTTAATATAGTATAATATAATATAGTATAGTATAGATAAATAAATAAATATATATATTATTCGTACTTTTATAATAACTAGCTTCTATTTACGTGTCTTGCACCTAGAACCTTATAACTAAAAAGAGAATGATAAAGCAATTAACCAACATAACTTGAATCTTAACGGATAGCGTGCGGATGTTTGTTACTTGGATTTTAATACTTTATATATGTCATAATATCTTCTTGCGACATGACTTAAAAGAAAGATTTATAAGAAAACTGTCATGATCGTAGGACGTGATTTTTTTTTAATTATTATAGTAAATTTGTGGTAAAACACAGTGTTGGTTGCTATCTTCTTACTTGATGTATTTGTAAATAATAATTCTGGAGAAAAGAACGTTAGCAAACGTAAGTATAAATGAAACAGTAATTAATTCTAGCACACTGGATTCACAGTATTTCCTTAAGGAATTTAATCCTCTCTTAGTATCCAAGGTTATGGATTATTTCCTCCCAGGATAGAACGAATTACACACTAGTGTAGTGGTACTTCAAACCCCAGTGTTTCAGCGAACACAAAGTTCGGCAGCAAATCACACTTACGGTTGCTTTGTTTGTAGTTTAAAACAATGCAGAACAAAGGAGGAGAACTCAGAAGTTGAATGAAAATTCTAAGAGGAAGGACTGTAATGTATAGCCAAACTTTTAGTGTAAACTGAAGAGGAAATCAGTAGTTGTGTAAACTGAAGAGGAAATCAGTAGCTTCACTTTCAATTTCTATCTGTGTGTCTTCAACAAGCTGCTTGCACCATCTATTTATAGTGCAGTCAACTGCTAAACACGGACCTGCTGCCACTCATTTAGTGGAGCACTTGGCCATGGTGGGCGGAGCACCAGGCTGCTAATTAATGGAGAAATCACTTGCTATTATAGAGCAAGCATTTGGCCATGGTAGGAGACGCACTAGGCTGCTGGAACAAATCCATGGATTGGAACATATCCGTTACAAATACGGATAATATTACGTTAATATTTACTATTAACAAATAAATTTGATCCAAAAAATTAATCAATCAATCGATCATTTGACCAAATCTGAATCTGAAGCTGAAGCCGTAGCCGTAGCCGAAGCCGAGCCGAACGAGCGACGACGACGACGACGCGAGGCTTGCCTTCTTCTTAACTCTTTAAGAGCTACAAGAATAGGAATTGTATATATATACTCACCAAAATCCTTTTCCTCTTCCAATATGAGACAATGTTCCAAGAGAGGGAAACTTAAAATTTTACTCAAAAATTTTATTTTCCCTCCATTTCCTATTCACCCTCTTTTTAAGACTTTTCCATCTTAAAATCCTCAACAATCCCCCACATGAATGAGGAATGGCTATATCACAGAAGTATGCATGAAACACTTGTGTGATTTGCAAGCAAAGATTAATTGCATCTGGATAAGTAGGTTTCCCTTTGAACTTTCCGTAGTGAACTTATGTCGGATATACTCGGTCAATTGGTAGATTTGATATCTTTGAACCATCGAACTTTAGTGTATACCTAGACAACCATAAGTCACACAATCAACCCTTAACCGTCTTTGGTTCTTATTGTTATGTTCGTTTCAGCCATGAACACCGCCTGGTTTCATAAGTGCGTAGAGAATTGGCTTTGCAAAATTCTCCTTGAAGCGGCTAACACTTCACACTTACATAGGTGATTCCTAAACGTGTCATCCCGTAGATACACTATTTGATATACCTCGTATCAAATTTAGAAATCATTAAAAAGCCTTAATGTTTTATCTTTGGTACTGAACATTGTCTCATCAAGAGAATGGACCAAAATTTTTGTTGACAATGTTGAACCTTCATTAATGACTTTGTTTGATCTCCTTGAACCTAGATCTTGGGATCTCCAGTCTTCTAGGTAGAGTTACCGCCACAATGACTTGTTCTCGGCCATAGTCCCATTCCCCTCGATGATTTCTCAACTACCTCTCTAGTTAGGCCTTTTGTAAGTGGATCCGACACATTATCACTTGACTTTACATAGTCAATCGTGATAATTCCTCTAGATAGTAGTTGCCTAATGGTTTTATGTCTTCATCATATTTGACGAGATTTACCGTTATACATAAAGCTCCCAGCCCTTCCAATTGTCGCTTGGCTATCGCAATGTATGCATATTGGTGTCAATGGTTTGGGCCAAAATGGAATGTCTTCCAAGAAATTCCGGAGCCATTCAGCTTCTTCACCGACTTTATCTAAGGCTATGAACTCAGCCTCCATTGTAAAACGAGCAATACAAGTTTGTTTGGACGACTTCCAAGATACCGCTCCTCCACCAATAGTGAATACATATCCACTTGTGGACTTCGAATCAGTTGAACCGGTGATCCAATTTGCATCACAATATCCTTCAATCATCACAGGATATTTACTGTAGTGTAAATCAAAGTTTTGGGTATGTTCTAAATATCCCAAAACTCGTTTCATTGTCATCCAATGAGATTGACCTGGATTGCTCGTGTATCGACTCAGTTTACTTATAGCACAAGCTATATCTGGTCGTGTACAATTCATGATGTACATTAAGCATCCCACCACACGAGCATAATCCAATTGTGATATGCTTTGGCCTTTGTTCTTTGCTAATGCAAGATTCACGTTAATTGGAGTCTTTGCAACTTTAAACCCTAAGTGCTTGAATTTTTCAATTACTATCTTAATATAATGAGATTGTGACAATTCCAAACCTTGCGGAGTCTTTTGGATCTTAATCCCCAGAATTAAATCCGCAACTCTCAAGTCCTTCATATCAAACTTGCTAGTTAGCATACACTTAGTCGCATTTATGTTAGCAATGTCATTACTCATTATCAGCATATCATCCACATATAGGCAAACAATGACTATGTGATTTGGAACATTATTAATGTACACACATTTATTACATTCATTTATCTTAAAACCATTTGACAACATTGTTTGGTCAAATTTTTCATGCCATTGTTTGGGTGCTTGTTTTAGTCCGTAGAGGGACTTAACAAGTCTACATACCTTCTTTTCTTTACTTGGAACCACAAACCCTTCAGGTTGTTCCATGTAGATTTCTTCCTCCAAATCTCCATTTAAGAAGGTTGTCTTTACGTCCATTTGATGAATTTCAAGACCATAAACTGCAGCTATAGCTACTAGCATTCGTATGGACGTAATTCTCATCACTGGAGAATATGTATCAAAGTAGTCAAGACCTTCCCGTTGTCTATACCCCTTGACAACAAGTCTTGCCTTAAATTTATCAATAGTGCCATCATCTTTCATTTTTCTTTTAAAAATCATTTTACAACCCAAAGGTTTATTTCCAGGAGGAAGATCAACCAATTCTCATGTATGGTTGTTCAATATAGATTCTATTTCACTATTGACTGCCTCTTTCCAGAACAATGATTCCAAAGAAGACATAGCTTCTTTAAATGTTCGAGGCTCATTTTCTAATAAGAAAGTCACAAAATCTGGTCCAAACGAAGTAGACGTTCTTTGACGTTTACTACGTCTTGGATCCTTCTGATTAAATGTACTTTCTTTTGTTTCTTCCCGAGGTCGTTTAGATCCTTTACCAATCGGCTCGCATTCCTTTTTATACGGATATATATTTTCAAAGAACTCAGCATTATCTGATTTTAAAATAGTATTATTATGAATGTCGGGATTTTCTGATTTATGAACCAGAAATCGATATGCTTTACTATTGGTCGCATATCCTATGAAAATACAATCAACTATTTTCGGTCCTATTTTTACCCTTTTGGGTTTAGGAACTTGCACTTTTGCCAAATACCCCCACACTTTCAAATAATTCAAGTTGGGCTTCCTTCCTTTCCATTTTTTATATGGGATGGATTGTGTTTTGCTATGGGGTACTCGATTTAGTATCCAGTAAGCCGTAAGAACGGCTTCCACCCATAAGTTCGGTGGCAAACCAGAATTTATCAACAATGCGTTCATCATCTCCTTTGATGAACGATTCTTTCTTTCCACAATCTCATTAGATTGAGGCGTGTAAAGGGCTGTTGTTTGATGAATAATTCCATATTCTAGACATATCTCTTCAAAAGAAGATTCATATTCACCACCCCTATCACTTCTTATCATTTTGACTTTCTTGTTAAGTTGTGTTTCAACTTCATTTTTATATTGCCTAAATGTGTCTATTGCTTCATCTTTACTATTAAGTAAATAAACATAGCAATATCGAGTACTGTCGTTAATAAAAGTTATGAAATACTTCTTTCCACCGCGAGATGGTATTGACTTCATGTCACAAATATCTGTGTGAATTAAGTCTAAAGGATTTGAATTCCTTTCAACCGACTTATAATGATGTTTAACATATTTAGATTCTATACATATTTGACATTTTGATTTTTCACATACAAACTTAGGCAATACTTCCAAATTAATAATTTTTCGCAAGGTTTTATAATTGACATGGCCCGAACATATATGTCATAAATCATTTGACTCAAGTAAGTAAGAAGAAGCTGAAGTTTTATTATTAGTTTCGACAACTATTACATTCAGCTTGAAAAGGCCCTTAGTAAGGTAACGTTTTCCTACAAACATTTCATTCTTACTTATCACCACCTTGTCGGATACAAAAATGCACTTGAAACCGTGCTTTACAAGAAGTCCAGTAGAGACTAAGTTCTTCCTAATTTCGGGAACATGAAGGACGTTGTTCAAAGTCATGACCTTACCAGAAGTCATCTTGAGAAATATCTTCCCATATCCTTCAATTTTTGCTGTAGCAACATTTCCCATAGAAAGCGTCTCTTCGGGTCCAGCAGAAGCATATGTAGAAAATGCTTCCCTCACAGCACAAACATGGTGAGTGGCTCCAGAATCAATCCACCACTCCTTAGGATTTCCTACCAGGTTGCATTCAGAGAGCATAGCACACAAGTCATCAATATCTTCGTGTTTTTCAACCATGTTTGCTTGACCCTTCTTCTTGCCTTTCTTTGGAGCACGACACTCTACAGATTTGTGTCCAGCTTTTCTACAGTTGTTGCAATTTCCATTGAACCGCTTCTTGCTTGGGTTATTTCTTGGCCCAGAAGCTTGCTTCCTCTTTCTCTTAATTTGAGAAGTAGCCTCAACAATATTTGCTCCCATTATTGTTGAGTTTCCACGGCCTTTCCTTTAGGCTGCTTTGTTGTCCTCTTCGATTCTCAAGCGAACAATGAGATCTTCAAGGGACATCTCCTTTCGTTTGTGTTTCAAGTAGTTCTTGAAATCCTTCCACAAAGGAGGCAGCTTCTCAATAATTGCTGCAACTTGGAATGCTTCATTGATGACAAGACCTTCAATGAAAATTTCGTTAGTAAAAATACTAAAAAATTTACTTTTAACATCAGTATTCATTTTATATATACCTTAAGCAAGTAGATCATGAATAATCACTTGCAATTCCTGAACTTGGGTAATAACAGACTTGCTATCTACCATTTTGTAGTCCAAAAATTTTGCGGCAACGAATTTCTTCATCTCGGCATATTCAGTTTTGTATTTTCTTTCAAGCGCAATCCACAATTCTTTTGATGTCTCCACATTACTGTAGATGTTATACAGATTATCCTCCAATCCGCTAAGAATATAATTCTTGCACAAAAAGTCAGAATGCTTCCATGCCTCAATCACGAGAAAGCGTTCATTTTCTAGAGTTTCATCGGGCAGATCAGGAACACCTTCCTTGATGAATTTATGTAGACATAACGTAGTCAAGTAGAAGAACATCTTCTGCTGCCAGTGCTTGAAATCAATCCCGGAAAATTTTCCGGCTTTTTCTGCTGGTGCCAACGTCAGTGTTCGGCTTGTCGATACGTTGGCAGTCATCATCGGAACAGCTCGGTTTCCGTTGTCATTTGCCATTTTTTCTATGAAAGAATGACAACAACAAAATGTTTAATAAATGTTTAAACTTGGAGTAAAAAAATCACGTAGATTTTAATCTCCAACAAACCGCCACGAAGGCTTTAATCTCCAAAACGGGAGTAGACGAAGCCACAAAGGTTTTAGTCTCCAAAGCAGTAAGTATACCACAAATACAGAAATAAAGATATTAAATTCCTTAAGATTGTTGGTTGTTATCTTCTTACTTGCTGTATTTGTAAATAATAATTCTGGAGAAAAAAACGTTAGCATCTAAATATAAATATAAATGAAACAGTAATTAATTCGAGCGGACTAAATTCATAGTGTTTTAAGGAATTTAATCTCCTCTTAGTACCCAAGGTTATGGATTATTTCCTCCCAGGATAGAACGAATTACACACTGGTGTAGTGGTAGTTCAAACCCCAGTGTTTCAGCGAATACAAAGTTCGGCAGCAAATCACGCTTACGGTTGCTTTGTTTGTAGTTTAAAATAATGCAGAACAAAGGAGGAGAACTCAGAAGTCAAATGAAAATTCTGAGAGGAAGGACTGTAATGTATAGCAAAACTTTTAGTGTAAACTGAAAAGGAAATCAGTAGCTGTGTAAATTGAAGAGGAAATCAGTAGCTTTACTTTCGATTTCTATCTGTGTGTCTTCAACAAGCTGCTTGCACCATCTATTTATAGTACAGTCAGCTGCTAAACACGGACCCACTGCCACTCATTTAGTGGAGCACTTGGCCATGGTGGGCGGAGCACCAGGCTACTAATTAATGGAGCAATCACTTGCTATTATGGAGCAAGCATTTGGCCATGGTGGGAGACGCACTAGGCTGCTAGAACAAATCCACGGATTGGAACATATCTGTTACAAACATGGATAATATTACGTTAATATTTACCATTAACAAATAAATTAGATCCAAAAAATTAATCAATCAATCGATCATTTGACCAAATCCGAATCCGAAGTCGAAGCCGAAGCCGAAGCCGAGCCGAGCGACAATGACGACGGTGCGAGACTTGCCTTCTTCTTAACTCTTTAAGAGCTACAAGAAAAGCAATTGTATATATACCCACCAAAATCCTTTTCCTCTTATAATATGGGACAATGTTTCAAGAGAGGGAAACTTAAAATTTTACTCAAAAATTTCATTTTCTCTCCATTTGCCATTCGCCCTCTTTTTAAGACTTCTCCATCTTAAAATATTCAACACACGGATCATTCATGTTTCAATTGAGGCTTTTTTCCCTTTCATTTAAGGCTTCTTTAGTGAAAATTTTCTTTTGCGGATAATAGGGGTGGGCATTCGTCGGTTCGGTTCGGTTTGAAGAAATTCGATTCGGTTATTCGGTTTTCGATTTTGTAAAAGTACTAACCGAAATTGAACTGAAATAAGTTCGGTTCAGTTCAGTTTTTCTAATTTCTGTTTGGTTATTTCGGTTCGGTTTTCGTTTTGAATATTATCATATTGGACTCCTTCTATGTAATAATAGGACCGGCGAATTTGTTGATTTTTCCCAAAACTTTGAAATTATTGTGTTTATAGAAAGAAAAAATATAGATTAAACTTTGCACACTATTATGGATCATAAAATTCAAATATAGTGTAAATTACAACTCTGTGTGAAATTCTCCCAGTATCTATCACATATGCTATGGAAGTTTTAATAGACGGAAAGTCTTTCAGATTGGAAAGTTGATGGACTTACATAATTGGGTTGAGTCTTTGATAGATTGGACCTAATAGTATTAATTTATTACCTATGGGCTTAGCCTATATATAACTTAAAGAACATATATGCTAATAATTTGGTTTTTCGGTTAACCGAACCGGAAAACCGAAATTTTAAAATTTTAAATCGAAACCGACCGAACAAACCGAATAACCGAAACCGAAACCGAAATAAAAAAAATTTCGGTTCAATCGGTTTATTCGATTCCGACCGAAATATGCCCACCCCAAAGTAATAAAGTCGGCATGCCGTTTCGGAACAATTTACTACAAGGTACTTTTTCCTAGTCCGTTCCTTCGAGACTAAGCCATATAAGAACCAGAAACAAAATTCTTTCTCTGCCACGCTTTGTAAGATGAAGCGACATAGATTGCAAACGAATTTTCGGATCAAATTTACTTTAGTCTCCCGAAACAAAATATAAAATGAACACAGAAATATAAATTAAATTCCTTAAGATTGTTGGTATTACTGTGTTCAAAATCAGAGAAGCAAACAAATGTTAGTTCAATAAACAAATCGTAAAATAATTTCGAGCCCACTGAATACACAATATGTCCTTAAGGAATTTAATCCCCTCACTGTTGCTCAAGGTATACAGATTAATTCCTCCCAGGATAGAACGGAATAACTATTCTGTGACAGTGGCACTTCAAATCACAGAACTCCAGCGAACTCAACAAACGGAGCAAATCACACTTGATACTTGTATCTATTTAAAAAATAATACAACAATATAGAAAAGAGGGGAGAAGATTTTAGAATTTTCCATATCTGAAAAATAAAGCCAAGCCTCTAAATTTATAGATAAAGAAAGGGTGGATGGAGAGGTGCAATCCAAAAGATATCTCTTCTATTTCCCATTCATACCCCATAATAAAAACGCAACAATCCCCCACATGAATGTGGAATGGGCATATGTGTAAAAATATGCATGAAAATACAATGTGATTTGCAAGTAAGGATTAATCGCATCTGGATAAGTAGGTTTCCTTTTGAACTTTCCGTAGTGAACTTATGTCGGATATACTCAGTCAATCGGTAGATTTGATATCTTTGAACCGTAAGGCTTTGGTGTATACCTAGATAACCATAAGTCACACAATTAATCCTTAACTGTCTTTGGTTCTCATGGTTGTGTTCGTTTCAGCCATGAACACTGTCTGGTTTCATGAGTGCTTAGAGAATAGGCCTTTACTTTTATTCCCCTTAAAGCGGCTTACACGTCACACTCACATAAGTGATTTCTAAACGTGTAATCCTATAGACACACTATCTGGTCATATCCTGCCAGACTTAGAAAATCATTATCAATCACTCTGTCATTTTCAAGTATTTGTTTGTTATTTATTCATACGCCTATATGATATGCAAATTATAGCACCTTCATTCATGAAACAAATCCTACTTGCAATGGATTTTGGTCATGTTCCTCGATTGGTTCACCTCATTATAGACCAACATACTCATACATTCATTCATGAACGGTCATGTCCATAAAAAAAATGTACAGACGTATCTTCCTATAAAAAGTCACAACCTTCAAAGTGACATCATTTTATAAAAGAGCTAAACAATATAAATTTTCAATAAAGAAAATGATCTTTTGAGAAAGGCACGTGACCAACTTTCGAATTAGTAGTTTCATCAACTAATCTTCATTAAGACTAAACAACTGATGAATTTACCAACTACTATATAAATGGGGTTCAAAAATTATATTATTTAGACATTACGTCTAACATTGGCTTCTGTCACGCATAAGCTAAAAGCCCCTACATTTTAAATATTTCATCAATATATCATCTACATATAATCAAATAATGACTATATGATTTGAAGTATTTTTAACGTAAACACATTTGTTTACACTCATTAATTTTTGAAATCATTTGACAATATTATTTGGTCAAATCTCGCATGTCATTGTTTGGGTGCTTGTAAAGTGACTTAATAAGTCGACACACATTCTTTTCCTTTCCAGGAACCACGAACCCTTCAGGTTGTTCCATATAAATTTCTTCCTCCAAATCTCCATTTAAGAAGGTTGTCTTTAAGTTCCTCTAATGGATTTCAAGGCCATACACCGCGGATAACGCTATTAACACACGAGTAGATGTAATCCTCGTTACCGGCGAGTATGTATCAAAACAATCAAGATCTTCTCGTTGTCTAAATCATTTGACGACTAATCTTACCTTATATTTGTCAATAGTACCATCAACTTTCATTTCCTTTATGAAAATCTACGTAGAACTCAAAGGTTTATTTCCTGGAGGAGTTCAACCAATTCCCATGTATGATTACTTAATATGGATTCTATCTCACTATTGACTGCCTCTTTTTAATATTGTGCTTCCGAGGAAGACAATGTTTCTTTAAACATTTGAGGCTCATTTTCCAACAAGAATGTCAGAAAATCCTGTCCAAAGGAAGTGGTTATCCTTTGATGTTTACTACGTCTTGGATTTTTTTCTAATTCAATGTACTTTCCTTTGCTTTTTCCCGAGTTCGCTTAGATATTTCACTAGACGACTCACATTCCTTTTTATACGGATAAATATTCTCAGAGAATTCAGCATTATCTGATTCGATTACCATATTAATATGAATGTCGAGATTTTCTGATTTGTGAATCAGAAAATGAAATGCTTTACTATTTGTTGCATATCCTATAAATACGCAATCAATAATTTCCGGTACGATCTCTACCCTTTTGGGTTTAGGAACTTGCATTTTAGCTAAGCACCCCCACACTTTAAAATATTTAAGTTGGGCTTCCTTTCATTCATTTCTCATATGAATGGAGTGTGTTTTGTTACGGGGAACTCAATTGAGTATTCAGTTAGCTGTAAGAATAACTTCTCCCCACAAGTTCTGGGGTAAACCAGAACTTATAAACAAGGCATTTTATCATCTCCTTTAACGTTCTACTCTTTCTTTCCTCAATTCTATTAGATTGCGGTCACTAAGGAGCCGTTGTTTGATAAATAATATCACATTCCAAACATATTTCTTGAAAAGGAGATTCACTTTTATCACCTTTATTACGGTGTAGAGCCAACTACAAGAACTGTTGTTTGTGTCACGACAGAGCCGGAATTAATAAATGGTGAAGTTTTTAATCTTCAAACCAATCTGACACATTCAGAATTAATAAACAGTGAAGTTTTTTAATCTTCAAACCGAGTAGCATCTGATACAACTAAATCTAATAAACGGTGAAGTTTTTAATCTTCAAACCCTGTAAATTTGTGTCACAATCAAATTTAATAGACGATGAAGTTTTTAATCTTCAAACCGAATAATAAATTAGAGTAGAAAATCACTAAGATTTTAATCTCCAAAACGAGTATAAAGTTACTTAGACTTTTCCGATATATGAGTAGAAAGTCACGAAAACTTTAATCTCAATGAACGAGTAAAAAATCACAGATTTTGATCTCGAAGCAGGATTAGAAAATCACGAAGATTTAATTCTCCATAACGGATGTAGAAAATCACAAGAATTTTAATTCCCTTTCCAAATGGTTTTTTAACTAAACCATTATAACACTTTAAATAGTTTGATCTCTTCCTCTAATCAAACACATATATGTTTATCTTTACATATATTATATTCATGATCTCAAGAATACTTTCAAGTACCAATGTAAGCCTAATTCATATCTTACAACATTGAAAATAATCTTCCACATAATTTATGCATGCTAACCAACTATATAGTATATACATAAAATCAATTTTATTTGAAAAATGGAATAACAATTTTCTTTCAATAATATGTTATTCCGAATCCTAGCATGCAAACCAGATATACTTTGAGATCACCACATAAGCACATCTATCCAATATTTATAGAAAATTAACTTCATAAATCATAATGGATAGTAAATTAAAGAATGGATATGGTAAAGAATATATAACCCGATATTGATGCCACTGCTCATATTAATTCATCGCTGAAGCGAACACATTTGAAACATCGAGACTAGGCCATATAAGAACCAGAAACAAAATTCTTTCTCTGCCACGCTTTGTAAGATGAAGCGACATAGATTGCAAACGAATTTTCGGATCAAATTTACTTTAGTCTCCCGAAACAAAATATAAAATGAACACAGAAATATAAATTAAATTCCTTAAGATTGTTGGTATTATTGTGTTCAAAATCAGAGAAGCAAACAAATGTTAGTTCAATAAACAAATCGTAAAATAATTTCGAGCCCACTGAATACACAGTATGTCCTTAAGGAATTTAATCCCCTCACTGTTGCTCAAGGTATACAGATTAATTCCTCCCAGGATAGAACGTAATAACTATTCTGTGACAGTGGCACTTCAAATCACAGAACTCCAGCGAACTCAACAAACGGAGCAAATCACACTTGACACTTGTATCTATTTAAAAAATAATACAACAATATAGAAAAGAGGGGAGAAGATTTTAGAATTTTCCATATCTGAAAAATAAGGTCAAGCCTCTAAATTTATAGATAAAGAAAGGGTGGATAGAGAAGTGCAATCCAAAAGATATCTCTTCTATTTCCCATTCATACCCCATAATAAAAACGCAAACAAATAATACACAAACGGTGAGATTTTCTTGACAATATTAGGTCATTCAAAAGCCAAGCACAAGTAATAAGCTTTTAGTCCATAAAATACACAAAATTCTACTTCACAATATTAAACTAAAGTATAAACAGATTTGCACTGTTAGTACAATTTGAATAATATCTGGGGATAGAAAACTCAAACAAAAAGTTATATACCGACAATAGTGGGACTCAAACAAAACTCAAACACAATAATTTTTTTATGCATTCATCAAGAACTTGTGGAATACATAATCTAAAAAAAGACTGACAAAATATTACAAAAGTCAATGGCTGCAATTTGAAATACTGAGCAAAATTTTAAATTAATTTATCAGTAAAGGATTTATATGTATTACGTACCTTTATTCACTGAATCTAAACATGAGTCCTTTTTATAAAAACTTTGCCGACTTGGTGTGTTGTTTTGGTTTGTATATCAAATTGTTGTGTTTCCTTGTTTGTTTTATTGTAACAAAATATTGGAGATGGTGTAGCAGCGGATGGATCCAAAATTAATTTGGTTAGGAGTATTCCACCCTTTTTTGCTCAATGTTTTCCTTATTTGCTCAGCGTATATATAGTTTAAATTGGAACAACATTCTAGACTTAGGTGATTTATTTACTATTATATCCTTAAATTATACAAATATTTAAGGTTATAAAAGTCAATCAATATTTGGAGAATATTTTAGTCGTTTAATATTTAGTTTAATTATTCGTGCTTTTATAATAATATAGATACATATAGATATAGATATAGATATAGATATAGATATAGATAATTATGCCTTAGGTTATTATTATTGCTTTTCTGTCTATTTTCTGATTCTTACGCTGTTGTTATTGTTTTTCTGGTCTCTATTGCTGGTACTGATATATTATCTCTTTTCGACTTCTTGAGCCGAGGGTCTATCAAAAACAATCTCTCTATTCTTTCGAGATAGGGGTAAGATCTGCGTACACACTACTATCCCCGACCCCAATTGTGGGATTTCATTGAGTTGTTGTTGTAATTATGCCTTGGGTGGCAGCCCCCTTGTATTGATCAACAAAAAAAGAGTTTACTGATTACAACAACATGAAAGGAGAGAGGACATACAACCAATTCCTTCCTCCCATCTCCAGAATGATGCCCATTACGGAGAGCTACTTTACAAAAATTTACATCTCATATTATAATAGGCCCATAAACCATCATAAAATAGGCTTGCTTTAAAAAACACTTGTCCCACAAAATCTTTAAGATCACATCCAACTTTGAATTAGTGAGTCCTTTTCAGGCAAAAGGCGATTCAAAAGCAAGCCTGTCAATCGGGCCAAAATTTAGGAAGAGCAGGCGGTGCGGGGCGGGTTCTGTCTGAACCCGCGAAATTTAAACCCGTCCCGCCTCGCCTGCATAGGATTTAAATCCGCATTCATCCGTCACACACTCCACTCGTGTGCACCCGTCCCGTCCCGCTCCGCACTCGCATTTTTTATTTATAATAATGACACAATAGTCATTCGGACGATTCTAACAATTAGTATCCCATTTTCGGGGGTTGTAAGTTTCAATTTTAAACCGTAAATGCGAAAGATCTTTGTTTCCAATTTGAAGAAATAAGAAAATTCATCCCACTTTAACAAGCACGTTATTAACTCCTTTCATTCTGTAGAATTCTTTTATGGCGATATTTTACTACTTGGAGGATTGACTGTAATAAACAAACAATGAAGTGTTATCCGTTTCAGAAAACCAAAGTGTGTATCCATCTGTATTGGTACTCACTCTTTTCTTTCTTCTAAATAATAAAAAGAATACTCGTTGTATCTTATATTACAAAAATAAAAAATCTAATTAGTGAAAACACGATCAGTGAAACCAAAATATAAAATTTGTGAAGTGAAATTTGAAGCTTCATTTAATAAATAAACAGTAGATAATAAAGAATAAATTGTCCTCTTGATTATTGAATATGATCAAATCAATGTGGAGGTGGTAACCTTTTATCGAATAAGGTAAAGGATAATACACGAAAACTGCCACTAGTTTGCTTCTCAAATCGAAAATATTATTTAGCCTTTTAAAATTAAATCCCCACCCGCGCCCCGTCCCGCCCCGCAATCGCAAAATTTCAAACCCGCACCGCCCCTCTAATGTTCAAACCCACACCGCCTCGCACCCGCACCGCTACATTGCCATCCCTAGGCCAAATGGGGCCAACCCGACCTCCTAAGGTTGAGCCCTCTCCAGTGTTTTAAAAGGCGTTTTCGGGGCGAGGTGCACCAAAAACGCCCCGAGGCGATGGTGTGGGGCGAAAGTCTCAAGAGACGTATGCCCAGCTATTCGGGGCGAACTTCCGGGCGTTTGAGGCGCTTCTTTTTAGTGAGGCGTAAGCCCTAGAGACTTTTTTAAATTAAAACAAAATTTGTTGAATAAGTCCTTCATATAATACCCAAATTCTCAAAATTTAGCTTGGTAATTACTCAAAAGTTTTAAAAAGGAACTGAAACGTATTAAATTTAAAAGTCAAGACCTTTTTTATTGATTGAAGCCCTAATTCATGGTCTTTCCCGATTCTTTATCTTGTCAGCTAGTTTTTGAATATCTCAAAAAGCAACGAATATTCCTTCTTCTTTTTTACAAATAAAAAGAAAAATTTATTCTCCTTCATAGCAGCAAGTTCAAAGTTCAAATTGCAGGTTAGACATCCATTTTATTCCTCCATGTAGAGAACTTTATTCTTTTCGACTAAAGTTATTTGTGCTTTTAAGTAGCGTATAATAGATTGATTTGACTAGTTTTTTTGTGGGGACTCCTCATCTCTCTCTCTCTCTTTCTCTCTCTCTCTCTCTCTCTCTCTCTCTCTCTCTCATATATATATATATATATATATATATATATATATATATATATATATATATATATATATATATATATATATATATATGTATGTGTATATGTGTATACATATATGTATGTATGTATGTATGTGTATACATATATGTATGTATGTATATATATGTATGTATATACATACACATACATATATATATGTATGGTCAAAATCAGGGAAGGCCGATAAGAAGGTAGCTTCAATGGCGTTTCAAGCCCGGCTTCGATGGGCTCGAAGCACAATCTAAGGCTCGTCCCCGAAGTACTTGCCTCGAGAGGATATATCGAAGACTCATCACGGCGTACCTCGAGGCAGCCTGAAAATCGGCGACCGTCATGGAAAGGCGGGAACTTCCTAAAGGCACGTGATTAAAACTGACAAAGTCTGCTAGAATAGTTCAAATCCGTACTGAGCCACTATACAACTGTACCAATAGCATTTCCTTGTCATTATTAGACATGTACTATGTTGGGATTCTCCCTTTCTGTATAAATGGGACCCTTGTCATTTTGTAACACATGAATATTCAATACAATAGAACATTCTATGCTTTTCCCGCCTAAACGTGATCAACAATTACTCAACAAATTTATTACTCCTCATTTATTGTGTTCATTCATTGTTTTTCATGTATTGTTCTTTATCATCCTTTAAAGGCCACCCTCGAGGTCCTAGATCACTGAGCTCGAGGTCTCTAATCTTGTAACCGAACTGGTTTGCTTATCATTTCTTGCTTATTTACACTTAGCATTATTCACATAACAACTAGTATTAAGATAAATCATGTATTTTTAGAATCACAAATCAAATATAATTGTTATTACTATTTTCAAGGTAAACAGTTTGGCGCTCATCGTGGGGCTAAAAACAATAGTGATTGTTTTGGTGCTAGTTTCTGATAACACACGTTATTCTTCACACTTTTTCTTGTCAACAATTCTTTGATTTCATGCCAAAATATGTCGAGTACACAAAATGCACCTGCTCATGACAGTGAAGGAATTGGAGAAAATAGCGGCATAGGGCTAGGTGTATCACCTGTAAACCCTGAGGGAGTTCCAAACGTGGAGCCAGTTGATATCAGCTCCTACAACGCTCTAAACATGAAAGCGAGCGCAGACCCGTGAGGAATAGACATAGGGAAGCCCAGGCTGGAGGCCAAGAAGCGCGAGGAATGCAAGAAGGAGGAGTCAGCCTCCAGATGATATTTGAGATGCTGCAAGCTCAGAAAGTCGTCATCACTCAACTTCAAAGTCAGAACAGAATCCCTAACACCGCCGAACCAGTAAACATGCAGCACGAGCCGGTGATGGAAAGACCCGATGAAAGCGACTCGGGGACTGACCCTACAATCATGAAAGTGCTCGAAGAATTGACTAAAAGAATCGAGTCAGGAGAAAAGAAGATAGAGGCTAACGATAAAAAGGTGGAGACTTACAACTTGAGGGTCGATTAGATCCTGGGCGCACCCCCGATTCTGAAGGGTTAAGATTCAAAGAAGTTCATGCAAAAACCATTCCCATCAAGTGCGGCTCCGAAGCCTATTCCAAATAAATTCAGAATGCTCTATATCCCGAAGTATAACGGGACCACAAACCCCAATGACCACATTACCGCTTATACGTGTGATGTAAAATGGAATGACTTAAAGGATGACGAGATTGAGTCCGTCTTTCTAAAGAAATTTGGGGAAACACTGTTGAAAGGGGCTATGATGTGGTATCACAACCTACCCCCGAACTCGATGGATTCGTTTGCCATGTTGGCAGATTCTTTTGAGAAGGCACATGTCGGTGCCATCAAGGTTGCTACAAGGAAGTCCGACGTCTTCAAGATCAAACAAAGGGAGAACGAGATGCTGAGGGAATTTGTATCTCGCTTCCAGATGGAGAGAATAGAACTACCAGCGGTCTCCGATGACTGGGTAGTGTAGGCCTTCACTCTGGGCTTGAATGAACGAAGCTCGTTAGCTTTGAAGCAGCTAAAGCAAAATTTGATCGAATATCCCTCCGTGACCTGGGCGGATGTGAACAACAGGTACCAATCGAAGATCAGGGTCGAAGATGACCAATTGGGAGCCCTCTCTGGCTCGGTATATCCAAGCAGGCTCTTAGCAAAGGAACTAAGGGTGTCAAAATCAGGCAACGAAAGGTATCAGCCATACTCCAAAGATCGAAGAGAAACTTCAAGGTGGAATATACCTCGAAATGATCAAAGAGTAGATCGAGACCAAATTTTCCAGGGCCATATGAACAAGACCGGGTTTGACAAGCATTCGAGGCCAATGGAGGCACCCCGATTGTCAGAATACAACTTCAATATTGATGTTTCAAGCATCGTATCAGCCATGGGTAGAATCAAGGATACCAGATGGCCAAAGCATGCACTGTCAGACCCTTCCCGAAGGAACCCCAACTTGACGTGCGAATACCATGGCATTCACAGTCATAGGACCGAGGATTGTAGGCAGCTCCGAGAGGAGGTGGCCCGGCTGATCAACGAAGGGCACCTTTGAGAATTCCTCAACAATCAAGCCAAGAACCACTTTCAAGAAAGAGAGGTGAACGGAAAGAATGGACCAGAAAAACCTCAGCACATCATTCACATGATCGTTGGAAGAACCGACATCCCGCAAAGGCCCATGTTCAAACGGACCAAAGTGTCTGTTGCAATGGAAAGGCAAACTCGGAGCTATATACCCGAGGACGCCCTCATATTTAGAGAAGAAGACATCAAGGCCTTGTCCCAACCACACAATGATGCACTGATGATTCTTTTCTTTTGAATAATGTTCAAATTAAACGTGTGCTAGTGGATCTAGGTAGCTCGGCCAACATAATCAGGTCGAATATGGTGGAGCAGCTCAGACTGCTCGATCAGATCATACCCATCTCTCGAGTCCTCAATGGATTCAACATGGCAAGCGAGACAACGAAGGAAGAAATCATCCTCCCAGTCGACGTGTTCGGTACAGTTCAAGACACCAAGTTTCATATCATCGAAGGAGACATGAGGTACAATGCCTTACTTGAAAGGCCGTGGATACACAACATGAGAGCGGTACCATCAACTCTTCATCAGATGATGAAGTTCCCAACAAAAGATGGTATTAAAACGGTGTACAGAGAACATCATGCAGCAAAGGAGATGTTCGCAGTAAATGACATGGCACCAACATCGACTCTCCTCGTCCAGGATGAGTCAGGAAACAGGCTGACCCCCGAGGAACAGGTGGTCTGTGAGCATTCGAATGAAGATGACAAAAAAGACTTCCTCATTCCTCGGACCTTCGTTGCCCCCGAGTAGTCGGATGCGACAAAATCAAGGGTTGAAGAACTCGAATAGGCCATCTTGATCGAGCATCTTCCAAATTGAAAGGTATACCTGGGAATGGGATTAACCCCCGAACTCAGGAAAAAACTCATCCAATTCCTTGTTAACAATATTGATTACTTTGCTTGGTCCCATTCAGACATGACAGGGATCCCGCCGGAAATAACCACCCATCGACTAAGTGGCGGTCCTAGGTTCAAACCAGTGAAGCAAAAAAAGAGGCCTCAATACGAGGTAAAATATGCGTTCATCAAAGACGAGGTAATAAAACTCCTCAAAATAGGATCAATTAGGGAGGTAAAATACCTCGAATGGTTGGCCAATGTAGTAATGGTCCCCAAAAAAGGTAATAAATTAAGAATGTGCGTAGATTATAAAGACTTGAATAAAGCATGCCCCAAAGATTCATTCCCATTTCCCAACATCGATCGCTTGATCGATGCCACAGCTAGTCACGAGATCCTCACTTTTCTCGACGCCTACTCCGGGTATAATCAAATTCAAATGAACCCGAAGGACAGGGAAAAATCTTTGTTCATCACGAAGTATGGTACATACTATTATAATGTAATGCCCTTCGGGCTAAAAAAACGCAGGAGCTACGTACCAACACCTAGTTAATAAGATGTCTGAACATCAAATAGGCCAATCTATAGAAGTTTACATTGATGACATGCTAGTTAAGTACTTGCATGCAGAGGACCATTTGACTCATTTGCAGGAAACATTCGATACCTTAGAAGCTACAACATGAAGCTCAACCCCAAGAAATGTACCTTCAGAGTAGGATCAGGCAAATTTTTAGGCTTCATGGTGTTGAATAGGGGATCGAGATCAACCCCGACAAAATCAAGGCTATTGAAGAAATCATAGTGGTGAACAATGTGAAGTACGTACAATGGCTGACCGGGCAGATAGCAGCCTTAGGCCAATTCATCTCGAGATTGTTAGATCAGAGTCATCATTTCTTCTCCTTGCTCAAGAAGAAAAGCTGCTTTGAGTGGACCTCTGAATGCCAACATGCTTTAGAGGAATTAAAGCGGTATCTCTCGAGCCCGCCTTTGCTCCACACCCCGAAGGAAGATAAAGCATTGTACTTATATCTGGCCGTATCCGAAGTAGCAGTAAGTGGCGTGTTGGTTCGGGAAGAACAAGGTATGCAATTCCCTATTTATTACGTAAGTCGGACTTTAGGAGATGCTGAAACCAGGTATCAACACTTAGAAAAATTAGCTCTTGCATTAATAAGTGCATCTAGGAAATTAAAACCTTATTTTCAATGCCATCGTATATGTGCTTTAACAACATACCCTCTTCGAAACATCTTGCACAAACCTAAATTGTTGGGCAGATTGACCAAATGGGCCATCGAGCTCGGAGGGTATGATATCAAGTACCAAACCCGGACGGCTATCAAGTCCCAAATTTTGGCAGACTTCATGGACGACTTTACGCCTACCCTCATGTCGAGGTAGAGAAAGAACTCTTGCTAGAAATAGGCACATCATCGGGGGTATGGACCCTATTCACCGACGGTGCCTCAAATGTGAAAGGGTCCGGGCTCGGCATCGTTCTAAAACCACCTACGGGCGGCATGATTAGGCAATCTATAAAAACTTTCAAATTTACTGTCACGACCCAAACCGATGGGCCGCGACGGGTGCCTGAGTCCCACCTGTCAAACACCCATAAGCATGCGTTTAAGATATAAACCTGAATAACATCTGCTGAATTACGAGAATAATGTACATGAAGGAAATCTACCCAAAAAGGCATACATACATATACGTACAACATACGTAGGGCGAGCCGACAAGGCTGCTATAGACAACTATACATCTCAAAACTGGAAGCCGGCAAGGCCACATACTATCCAACTAGACATACTGTCCACAGGCCTCTAACAGAGAAATACAATTGTACAAAGACGGGACTGAGTCACGTCATACCCATATATATATATATATATATATATATATATATATATATATATATATATATATATATATATATATATACACACATATCATACCAAAATCAAAAGCAGCTCCGGATCAAGTGGAGCATGCCAACTCTTGCTTATCAGGGATCCTAAGAAGGGGGACCATCAACTTGCCTACCTGCACCTGCGGGCATGAAACGCATGCCCTATAAAATAGGGCGTCAGTACGAAAAATGTATTGAGTATGTAAGGCATGAAAATTAGTACGTTACAGACATAGATGAAACATGGAATATAGAAACATGTCTTTAAATATGAATAACTTTGTAAATTATGAAACGTATATAATGTCATGCACATGCGTAAAAATGTCGTGCCATGCATAGGTATGGATGTACATAATATTATCAAGCCACTGAGGGCATCCCATCATATCATCTCGGCCACTGTGGGCAACATCATCAACATATACCAACTGATCAGATGGTGGTGCGTATATAACGCCATAACCTCTTTCCATATCCCATATACATATACATACATATATACGCGTATATATATATATATATATATGTATATGTATATATATATATATATATATATATATATATATATATATATATACGCGTATATAACGTCGTCTAGTCATATTTCAGCCACTGTGGGCAACATCATTATCATATACCAGTTGATCAGATGGTGATGTGTATATAACGCCGTAAACTTTTTCCTGTATCCCATATAAATATAATATACATATATACGCGTATATAACGTCATCTGGTCATAGGTCAATATACATGTATAAAAGCATGAAATGCATAAGAAATGCGTTAATAAAATTTTCTTGGAACGTCATAAAAATCAATATGCCTTTCGGAAAAACATTATCAAATACGTATTTTTTTGGAACCCATGAACAGAAGGTAATAGTAATAATTCACATGGGGAATCAAGAATATAGATACCCTTAATATTCTAAATCGTGCGTTTACTCGTTTCTCCTGTATAATTTGGACCATGCCAAAAGAAAGAAGAGAGGGCCTTAACATACCTGTTTCTTGAACTATTTGAACGAATCTGCTTCTGCGAAATTCTTGAACGAAATTTATACTTGGATCTGCTTCTAGCATTTTTTGGCTTGGATTGAAATTGAAATTGGACGAATTGAACTTTTGCTTGGATTTCTTTCTGCCAACGTCCTTGGCTTCTAAGCCAAAGGTTGAATTTGGGTTTTGAAGCCTTTACCACGCATTTCTTCTAATGCTATGGATAAGAGATAAGACTTAGGTTATGACTATATTAGCCATCTGGCAAAATGAATACTTAGTCATTTCAAATCTTATGGCTTCTTGCCACGTGGGGTGGGGGTGGGATAATTTATTAATTTTTATCCACTTATTAGTTAACTAGGTAATGTTCTGTTATCTGGTAATTAATCAATTACCTGCATAATTTGAAAATTACAACAAATTACTTTAAATTCTATTAATTTTTAAAATACTTCATATATACTTTATATATTATACTACTGTGTTCATATGGTACCTTGCATGGTACTAGTTCATAATTATCAGGTATTATTGCTCGACCCATATTTTATTCCAAATTGGCCACTTCCAACGAAACTTGTTTTCGTTAATCCGTGTACCCCTTTATCCTTCATAACACTTATTTATCATTTGTTATAAATAGCATAAGTATGTTAACGTCAAGATGATATCATCCCCGAGTCTACGTCGGTTAACTGAAAATAAAATTTTTAACGTATGAAAATGTGAGATGTAACATTTACTAACAACGAGGCCAAGTATGAGGCTATGATTGCAGGTCTCGAACTGGCCAAGAGCCTAGGAGCAGAAGTCGTCGAAGCAAAATGCAACTCCCTCTGGTAGTCAACCAAGTAAATGGGAGCTTCGCAGGTCGAGAGGAAAGGATGCAAAGATACTTAGACAAACTTCGGGTCATATTGCATCGCTTCAAATAATGGACTCTGGTCCACATTCCTTGATATCAGAACAGTAAGGCCGATGCACTCGCTAACCTGGAGTCGTCTGTCGAAGAGGATGACATACTCCTCGGGGCTATTGTACAGTTATCCAAGTCAGTAATTGAAGAAGGCCACGCCGAGATCAACTAAACAAGTCTAACATGGGACTGGAGGAATAAATACATCGACTATTTGAGAAACGGGAAGCTCCCCACAGACTAGAGAGAGGTGTTGCCCGAAGTACTATGGGCATACCGAATAACTTCGAAGTCAAGCACAGGAGAGACATCGTTCTCTTTGGTATACGGGTCTGAGGCCTTGATACCAGTCAAGGTCGGAGAGCTAAGTGCCAGATTCTGACATGCCACCGAGGTCTCAAACAGCGAAGCCATGACTACAACCCTCGATATACTAGATGAAAAGCGAGAGGCTGCACTAGTCCAAATGGCCGCCCAAAAACAAAGAATCAAGTGATATTATAACAGGAGAACAAACCTCTGATACTTCGGAGTCGGGGACTTAGTACTAAGAAAAGTCACCCTCAACACTTGAAACCCAAATGAAGGGAATCTAGGCCTAGGCTGGGAAGGACTGTACCGCGTCCTCGGAATAGTAGGCAAAGGGTCTTACAAACTTGGCACAATGGAGGGCGATCAACTTCCAAGCAACTGGAACATATCGATGCTCAAATGCTATTATTGCTAAGGTATAACCTTCTCCCTTTTCGCTTTATGTCTCATACAAATTTCTTACAAGTATTCGATGGGAGACGCTGAAGCGCCCTTCAACTCGAAGACCTTGGGTTTTAAAGCATACATTGCACTCTTTTTTCCTTCGATTCGGTTTTTATCTTAAATGGGTTTTACCGGGGAGGTTTATAAAGAGGCAACATCCATATGCTACCTAAGGAGAACTCATCAAGTATTCAAGGCTCCTCTTCAATCAACCTCAAATACTGGGGGGCATCACCCCCGGAGGTCACCTCTTCAAAGAAATTGAACTATGCCTAGGAGGACCTCGATAGGAGAATATTGTATTGGGCCAAATGGTCAAATGAACCATATCCATGTAGAATAATTGAGCCTCCAAAGGCAAAAAAACATGTACGCATATATCAAGTAATTGAGAAAGCCTATTTGCTTATCAAAACACTTTGTGCCTCGAAGAAGTTTACTACTTTCTCATAAGACGGCTCAAGGGACAAAAACTCTCGAACATTCGGAGACTATCATCGAGAGTCAGCTCATCGAGCCATCAAAAACTCGAATTTGTAAGACCTCGATCAGGCAACTTTGAGCTTGTAAGCCCTCAGTGAGGCAACATAAAATCTATAAGACCTCAATGAGGCATGGCCAAACTTATAAGACTTTAAAAAGGAATAACCTCGATATTAAGGCCAAGGCTATATATCCGAACTTGTAAGACCCCTAAAAAGGCATACCCTCGATAGACGCCGAGGTCATCTCACCCAAGGACTAAAGTCTATGGCCGAACATAAGAACTACGGTCATAGCAAAAGGCTCCGGCCAAATTAACGTGGCTCGGAGACGTTCGACTGCCGCCATAAAATTAAAGGCCTTCAAATACTTCGAAAAGAACCGTTTAATCAGGCTACCCTCGGCATAAGCAAATGAGCTTCGATAATATCAGCTCCTAACAATAAAAAGGCTTCGAAAACAATCAGCCTTTGACGAAAAGTTTTCGAAAACTCAGCCTTCGAATGAACCTCCTGAGGTATTCAACTATCGTCACATATCGACTCATAATCGAGGTTCTCGTTTGAGCCGTCGAAGAGTCGGACGAACATAAAACATGCCAACTCATAATCAAAACTTCAAAAGTCTTTAGCCAAAATGAGGGAAAATTATATCCATATTATAGGTCGCATCGACCCAGCCTAAAGAGCCTAAGGGCCAATGCGTAAGAGCCTAAGGGCCAGCCTAAAGAGCCTAAGAACCAATGCGTAAGAGCCTAAGGGCCAGCCTAAAGAGCCTAAGAACCAATGCGTAAGAGCGTAAGGGCCAGCCTAAAGAGCCTAAGGGTTGATCCTAAAGATCATAAAGGCCAATGTGTTATAAACTTAAGGGTTGATAGCCTCGTTCATTCATCGATCATTAAACCCTAAGGGGTTGATGTTATAAGTCCGACACCTCAGACTGGCTATCGACAAGCATCAAAGTTTACTCCGAAAAGGCAAAAGGAAGACAAGAAATGATGAAAAGCGAAGATATTTACAATATATAATGAAGGTTCACACAGACATATTTACAAGGCTCGCGCCTGGAACCCTTACACAAAAAAAGGAATAAATAAAAACCTAATCTACTGCTGGGGTCACTTGACCAAACGGAACTCCCTCAGAAGTTGTTCCTTCAATGGTTTGGTCCTCGACCCCCGAAACATCGGCGACCTCCTCCCCCTTGGGGACTTCACCTTCATCTTCATCATCCTCCAAACCGCTGGTCGAACCACTGGCAGAGCCATTATCGGAAGAAAGCAGAGCTGGCGATTCTTCCTCTAGGGCCTTCACCCTCTCGATCTCAGCAGACAAATCAATTCCCCCCGCATATACATCTTCGAGAGCCTATCTCCGAGATCTTAATCGGGCATTCTCCAAAGCGCGGGTCAGTCCAAGCACGGCCTCTTCAAATACCTTCTTGGCTCGAGCATTTGCAGTAGCAACATCGTCTCGGTACGAAAATATAAGCGCATCGGCTTCGTACTTGGCTGCAGATAGTGCGGTGACCGAGTCAGCATGGAGACACTTATACTTACTACTATCCGCCCTGGCATCCTGAAGATGATTCTCAATCGGGGTCAACTTCCTCTGAAGGATATCTCTCTCGGAGGTTATCTCGTCCACACGCTGCTTGAATCCGAGAACCTCAATATCCCTGGCTTTGAGCCCCTCCCTCATCAGGACATCTTTCTTCTCAAGCTGCAAAAATCAACCCAAATGTGTTAAATGCTAAAGTTGGAGAAGCACGAAAATAAAGATATACGAAGACTGTATTACCTGCTCGACAAGATCGGTCCGCTCTCGAGACATCGTCTCCAAATGAGCCCGAAGGTCACAAAGTGCTTCCTCCTTTTTGGTGGAAAGAGCTCTAAACTCATTATCCTCTGATGAGAGTCTCCTACACTCTTCCTCATAGTGGGCCAGCTCAGCTTGGGACTTAGAAAAGGCCTGATTCTAAAGCACTATAACCTAAAAGCGTAAAAGAACAAAATCAAGAAGATGAGGATCGGAGCTCAGAACATAGTCGACGAATGATTACCTGTTTGCAGAGCCTCACGGCTTCGTCAAAAATGAGCAAGGTGTTAAGATCAGGGTTTTTTTCAACCCCATCAGAGAATCCTTCAAACACATCATTCTCCCCGAGGAATGCCCTCGCTTCGGAAGTCTCTTTATTTCGGGTATCCCATATCTCCCTCGGAGATAATACCGGACCCAGTGGGGAATCTCCTACATCAATAACTCCAACTAGATCGATCGGGACTTCTCTTGCCTTCGGAGAACCTCGGAACTGGGCCCCCCTAACTCATCTACCGAACATCCCTCGGCCTGAGAAATGTTTTAGCCGTCAATCGACTTAGGGACATCATTTGACCCACCCTCAAGAGCCTCTTCGGTTTGAGTTGGGACAACATCAGCAACTTCTGGTTTGGGAGCCTTTAGCTCAACAACCATCGGCTCAGCAAGGTCTGAAGCAATCATGCTTCTTTTTCCCCCGTGTGATAACGGGGAGTCATCTTTCTCTTCGCCCTCAGCTAGGGGGCCCTCCGCTACATCCAAAGTTAAGGCCTATGAATCGACCTTGGGCTTTTGAACTTTAGCCTTCTTCGGCTTCGGGGACTCAGCTGGTGATTTCTTCTTTCTCTTTTTCTCTTTAGCAAACTTCGAGGTATTTGCTTCCCCATGCGGGGGTTCCCTCATCAAAACGGCCTCTCCAAGGCCTGCATAAGCACAAAGGGTGAGAGTACTATGAAGAAATATCTTCTCTAAGGAGCTCGAGTATGACATAAATAAAAACTCACCATAGTTTTTGGCCTCCTAATGGGTCTTAGCCAGATCACGCCATACACGCTTCACATATGGGCAGGTCGAATCAAGTTGTCGAAACCAACCAAGGAGATTCTTGACAGCACTGGGGTACCACTTGACAGCTGCATCATCGAAGGGAGTTAATTCAAAGGCAAGAAAAGATATCCGATTAGCAAAACAAGTTTACCTACGTTTCATATTCCATTCCTCAGGGATTGGCATTTTCTCAGCGGGGATCAGGTCTGAGGTCCTGGCTCAAACAAAGCGGCTCATCCACCCTTGGTCCTTGTCCTCATCAATGCTAGCAAAAAAGGCCTTCGGGGATCGACGTTTTAACTTAATCAGGCCACCTTGATAAAGTGGGGGGCTCTACAGTCTGATAAGACGATCAAATGTAAAAAGCATCCCCTCAATCATGTTCGAGAAATACCTAGTCAGATACATGATACGCCAGAATGATGGATAGATCTGTCCAAGCATCACCCGATATTGTCTGCAGCAATCGAGGATCACTGGGTCTATCGGTGGTGAAGATGCTTCTACCGGGCCTAAGGTAAAAGGATATGTGTATACACTAAGAAAACCGGCTTTGTGTTTGGTTATGTCTTCTTCACATGAAGGAATCTCTACCTGCACCGCCTCTCCCTAACGACAGTCAACCTTCACGTTCTCGATTTCAGTTATTAGGTTGATGTATCGAGACATAGGTTCGCATCGTCCTGGAATAGGGGAAGGTTTTTCACCCTGGAAATCGGAATATGTTTCACAAACACCGAGAATACACTCCTCAATACGAGGTGGTACTACCGTTTTGCTCTTAGACGAGCGTGATAACGAAGGGGCTTTCTCCTTTTGTGGAACAGTTTTAGAAGTCTTCACCATTTTTGTTGAAAAATTTCAGAGGAAAAGAGAAAAACTGGATGAGGGACGAACACAAGAAAGAAGTAAGAAGAGTGTTTACCTCGAAAATGGTAAAAATTATTAGATTTGATTTTGTGGTTCTAAAAATGCGTGATTTATTTTAATGCTAGTTGTTAAGCAGTAGATGCTAGGTGTGAGACTAGAAAATAAGATAAGAACTTAAAGACAACGTGATAAGCAAACCGAATGATCGAGAATCGGGGTTTCGAGCTAGACTATACGAGGCCTCAGGGTTGAGCTAACGTTAGGCTATGGACGGCCGATGAAGAACTTAACAGTTCTGAGAGCTTTAATGAGAGCTCTTTATGATCAATGATGAGTAGTAAATGAAGAACAATAAATGAAATGGAATAAATGCAGGTAATAAATCTGAGGAAAGACAATAGAGAGTGTTTAAGTTAGAGAGCAGAGAATGTTCTTGTATTGAATATCATCCCCCCTTACAAAATGACAAGGGTCCCCTTTATATAGGAGGGGGAATCCCAACATAGTACATATGCATTTATTACAAAGGTATGCGCCTGGTACATCCATTTAATGCCATGGTACGGGCTTATGCTAGCCCAATAAACTTGGTTAGCTTTAATCACGTGACTTGGGAGTCTCCCACTCGTTCATCATAGCCGTCGATTTGCTCTGCCCCGAGGTCGAGCCTCAAACTGGGCCTCGGGACTTCGGAAGATGGGCTATGGGATGTAATAATGATCATAAAATCAGGCTCTCCAATTTTATCCGTATACAGATAGTCCCCGCATTTCTTAGAGTAAAATGATAAGAAACAATTTTGACATCGATCTCCTCGAGCCTCTCATAATGACATCATGCTTATGACGCAAGCTTTTGTGACAACTGAAAAGTCCCATCAGTTAATCTTTCTAGAAGCATTCAATGTATCGCCAATTTATTTTCCCAAAAGCAATAATATCGCTGGCGATCCGTTTCCCGAAAAACATTGATTGCGTGTGTCGATACGTTTCCCAAAGGCATTGATTGCGTCGTCAGTTACGGTACTACCTTTCTATAAATGGAAGGTTACTTGAACCAAAATTCCACCCAACCATTCTTCAATAGCCTTTAACCCTTTTCTTCTCTTCATCCTCATCCAAACTCTAACTTCCATGCTTCAAGCACGTGACCGTAAGGTCACACGATAGCGATTTTGCTAGTGATGCCATGGCTCCTTTTTAGAGCTTTTCCCCACTGAGTGGGATCATACTGGTTTATTGTTATTGTTATTGTCCCGAAATAATGAGAGGGGGGCTTCGAATTATCCCCGTATTAGAGGATATATGGACCATGAACTGTTGCTCATCTCTCTTAACTTCAACCTGGTGTGGCGCTTCACTCCTTTTGCTTTCCATGGAGTGAGGTGGTTCCATCTACTAACTTTTGCATCCCACACCGGTGCAATGTCTTAAGATGTGGCTTCCCAATAGTAGTGCTGGCGAGATCTATACTCGCCAAATTTTTTACCAAGCCACAATTTTCCCTACCTGTTAAAAGCTTTTGCTCTTTGATAGGCTACGACCTCCTCTTCATCTTTTTCTTCTTCGGATGAGGTTTTTGAAGATGACATTTGGAAGATCGAGATGGAGTCCCTGAGGAAACGGTTCTCGCATATGTCGCTCCTAGAGGTTGTACCTTCGAAAGTAGATTAGGCTTTAGACTGTTGTTTTTTGCTTCTTTGTTTCTATGTAAGGACCCATCGAGGGCTTTTGTAATCGTCTTCTATCAATATAAAAATTGTTTTGATTTGCCTCTGGCTTGTGTTGAATTTTTATTTTGCTCTTGATTAGCCCAAACACTAGGATCGGACATCGTAATCCCTATGGTTCTCGATTAGTTGATATGATATTTCTTGAGATTCTTCGTCACCCCAAGGACTAAGTCTAGATCGCTTTGGTATGTACTTAGGCCACCGGGACTTCTGAGTTTGAGTTGAGCGAGATTAGGTCCCGATTTTCTTTGAAATAAGGGTTAGCCCTTTTAGGCCTTGTCTCTAATCCTCGAGTGAAAGTTTGCTCGATCATCAGAGAAAAAAGATAGCCCTTAGACTTTTACTAATAGTCCCCGAGTGAGAGTTTGCCTAAACTCGGGCGGCCTAGAAAAATTCGATTTGAACTTAAAACTAAAATATCCCTAAGGCGTCATAAATGGCCCCTGAGCGAGGATACACTCGAACTCGGATGGCCCCGGTCTAAAGTAACCGAGAGAGCGTTTAGATTGATCTAAAGACGAAGATAGCCTTGAGGCTTTATTGATAATTCTCGAGTGAGAACTGACTCGGGCTTGGGTAGCCCGAGGGATAAAGAATCGGGTGAATGACCCGCACTTGCAATTGTTGAGATCCTCGAGATAGGGCACCATCTCGAGGCTAGGTTTATGTGTCTAGCTCCTTAGAGCTCATAGTTAGAGAAATAGAGATCCTCGAGATCGGGCACTGTCTCAAGGCTAGATTGGTATAGATGGCTTCTTAGAGTCCATCGTTACGGTAGTAGAGATTCTCGAGATCGGGCACCATCTCGAGACTAGGTTGACATGGGAATCTTTGACCCCTCGAATATTGTACGATAGTGTCAGTTGTATGGCGTGGCCATGAAGCGATCGAGATGGAACCACTGGTACACTTCCCCAGAAGTGATAATGGCCTAGTTAGAATTAATTGGCCTTAAAAATAGGCGGACAGTCGTCGCTTGTTCTATATATGAGTTTGCTCTCCCCTTATTTGAGGATTTTGCTACTTTGAGCAGTTATCCTTTTCATAGAGCTTTCCTTCCTTGCATTAGCTCTTCTATCATTTTAATTCAAAGCTTTCGCTTAAGTTTTTGTTTCCCTTCTCTTGTTTCACCATAGTCATCGCTGCTACGCCAAAACCCGCTCACCAAGAAGAGGAGAGTTTCGCCTCTGCTTCCCCCTCGGTCGGTGGTACACCACCGGCGCTCGGCAAGCTAACCTTGAGATGTTTTGCCTCGAGGATGGACCTTTCATTAGAGAGACCTCCCAATGTTGAGGGCTATTGGGAGCATGCATCAAGGTTCACTTCATCAATAGGAGAGGGACACTTCGAGGCAATGAGGAGAGACTACGGATAGGGAGAAAAGGTAGTACTGTAGGTACCTTTTCTGGAAGAGAACATCATGGCTCATGTAGAGGGGTTTTTGAATGTATACGCGTACCCCTTAACGTTGGGCCCTCTCGTTAGAGTCGTGCTTG
Organism: Nicotiana tabacum; assembly: GCF_000715075.1. Classification (NCBI taxonomy): domain Eukaryota; kingdom Viridiplantae; phylum Streptophyta; class Magnoliopsida; order Solanales; family Solanaceae; genus Nicotiana; species Nicotiana tabacum. The sequence goes on from NC_134086.1 coordinate 5,784,594, forward strand.
GCTTCTGTCAAAGATATTGGGCTACCCTGGCACAGGTTCACCCGTCTTTCTAGAAGATAGTCTTGATGATGAGGTTCTTTGCGGAGGAAGTCGGGCTTGAGTTCACCTTAATCCATCTCATCAGATTGTACCGGCCCTTTCATTACCGAGGCCTGATTGCTTTACGATGCTGATCCACTATGCCCTTTATTGCTGACGATGAAGGAAAATGGGGACCGAGGGTAGATGAATAGATTTTTCCGAGTGCGGGCTGTCGATATTATCCTCGTGGAGTTCCTTCCATTTACTGAGAAATGGAATTTCACACGTAAGTGGCACACTTGTGTTTTTATCGTTTTTTCTCATGGTGGAGGCGGACTCCGTAAAGATATTTTCCTTTTCCTTTGTGCAACAATCCCTTGGATGCCATATGAGGTCCCCGACCTGGTGGATTGGACTTGGAAGCTGGCAGGTCGCTTGACCTAGGATGGGCGTAGGTGGCAAGACCTGTCGAAGGATAGATAGGAAGCAAAACACCATGGTACCTGCTATGTGGTTTATTCCCTCTGAATGGTACTTTCTTCTATGTGTATTCATTCCGTCACTACAGACATTGAAGAATTTCCTGAGATGAGACCGTGCCCCCTCGAAGAGGAGGAAGGATCGTCGACTTCGGGGCCAAGGAATAATAACAAACGGAAGGAATCCTTGAGGGACGAGGGTGCCCATAGCGAGGCAAGCCCTGCCTAGAGGCTTAAAAAGGATGCATCAACCGAACCTTGCAGCACTTGAGGCTTCTAGCTTTGGGAAAATGGTTCCTCATTTGTCGCTGTCTTCTTTTCCCGTCGAAGATACTTCGAGAGATAAAAGTTTGTTGCCGCCATCTTCTTCTCTCGTCGAAGGTACTTCGAGGGATACAGATTTTCTGTCGCCATCTTCTTCTCCGTCGAAAGTACTTTGAGGGGTGTTCGGTACAAGATAAATCGAAGCCTGAACTACGAAGGCCGCCTTGAGAGACAGGTAACCTTCATTTCGAGAGGATGCATGTTTCTTCTTCTACCCTTGGAGATTAATATTTTGATACTTCAGTTGCAGAGTAAGATAGAGGACCTAGAACGCCTTTGGGGCGAATTTAGCTAGGTCGAGTGCAGTATAATGAGCTAAGGGCTCAGATAGATGCCCTAGTTGCGGTCAAGAAGGATGTTTTGGCCAAGGCTTCTGTCCTCGAGGGGCAACTCCCAAATGCTCATGAAAACAACTCGATCCAGACGAGCAGGATTGCAAGTCTCGAGTCTGACCTTTTGAATATGAAGGCCGAGGTCGTGGACGCCCGGGATAAAGCTGAAGAGATTCGGGCTAAGGTCGATAAGAAAGTGGTCGTCTATTTAAAAGATGCTATTGATGCTCGGGCTGAGTTGAGAGGGGCTTCCGATCGGGAGAGTAGAAGCAATGATATATGCCCGGTGCAAATCCCGGAGGGAAACCCTCGAGGAGATCCATGCTAGGGGCTTTGATCTCTCGGAAGAGATAGAGCAGGAAACGGCGGATGAATACGACGCCAAGTTCCTCATATTTGATGCCAAGGATTATGAGGGAGAGACCGATGGTGCTGCAGGCCCCGAGGGAAAATAGATTAGGCTTTTGATTCTACGAGTAATGCTCTTAGAGAACATTGTAGATGAAGTCTTGTATTTTTTCACATATTCATATAAAGAAAAGCCTCCTGGTTTTCTCTTTTCATGGATTTCTCTATGCTTGAGCATGTCTTTCTTTGTCCCAAATTTTGACGTTCGTCAATGATTTTAGCCAGATGAATTGGCCTTATAGGTAGAACCTTTAGGTTTACAAATCGGTCTTAAGGCTTGTTATGCTGGCCCGTAGGCTTTTGCCCATTTGGTTGGTACGACCTTTTGAATTAAGTTGGCGACAGTGGCTTTTACGCATTGGGTCGGTATGACCTTTTAATTTAAGCTGGTGGCAGTGGCTCTTACGCGCTGGATCAGTACGACCCTTAATTTAAGATGGCGGCAGTGGCTCTTACGCATTGGGTCAGTACGACCTTTTAATTTAAACTGGCGATAGTGGCTCTTACGTTAGGGGAGGTACGACATTTTAATTTAAGCTGGCGAGAGTGGCTCTTACGTGTAGGGTCAGTACAAACTTTTAATTTAAGCTGGCGACAGTGGCTCTTATGTATAGGGTCGGTACGACCTCTAGTATAGGCTTTATTTTTCCCTCGTTGAGTTTTTGTGTTTGTTCGACTCTTCGATAGTTCGATAAGAACCTCGATTGTGAGTCGTTATGTGACGATAGATGAGCACCTCGGGAGGTTTTGCTGAATGGCTGAATTGTTTCGAAGCCTTTTCATTGTTTGGAGCCGATATGATCGAAGCTCTTTTGCTTATGTCGAGGGTAGCCTGATTAACTGGTTCTTTCCAAAGTATTTTGAAGTAATTGAAGGCCTGTGATTTTATGGCAATGGTTGGGTGTCCCCGAGTTGCGTTAGTTTGGCTGGTACAGCCTTGTGACCGTAGTCATTGTATTTGGCTGTACCATTTTAGTCCCAGAGTGAAGTAGCTTCGGCGTCTATATCGAAGATATGCCTTTTAGGGGTCTTACAAGTTCGAATATATAGCCTTAACTTTAATATAGGGATTATGACTTTTGTAAGGTCTTATAAATTTGAACATGCCTTGCTTGAGGTCTTACAGATAAGTTACTTGGTACAAGTATAATTCATGCCTGCTTGAGGTCTTACAGATAGGTTACTTGGTATAAGTATAAATCATGCATGGCTTGATGTCTTACAGATTTGGGCATGCCCGGAGGTCTTATAGCATTGAAGATACCTCATAGAGGACTTACATTGTTGATAATGCCTCATGTAGGTCTTACATTTTTTGGGAATCGCCGCATGGAGGGCTTTCAAACTCGAGGTTGCCCGCTTGGGTCTTGTGGCCTCGAGTTTTCGATAGTTCGATGGGGTGGCAGTCCCGAGACATCGAGAGTTCTTGGCTCTGGGCTATTTTTCGATATTGCCTCATTGAGGGCTTATGAGCTTGAAGTTTTCGGCCCGGAGGTCTTACGGCTTCAAACTTTTGATGTCAGTCCCCGAGAGTTTGGGAATTTTCTAGCATTGGGGCGGTTGGTTGTAAAAATAGCAATCTTCGCTCGGAGCGCAAATCGTTCTGATGGTAAAAGTCAAAATGTATTCCTTGATTACTTGGCACAAGTATTACATAGTTTTCGCCGTCGAGGGTTCGATTGTTCTACACGGATATGGTTTTTTCGACCGTTTGGTCTAATACATCATTTTTCTATTGAGACCCTCTTTGGCTTGTCTTGATTTCTCCGAGGAGATGACCTCCCGGGGGGATGCCCCCCAGTATTCGAGGTTGATTGAAGAGAAGCCTTGAATACTTGTTGAGTTCTCCCTAGGTAGAATATAGATGTTTTCTCATTAACAACCTTGCCGATAAAACCCTTCTCGGGATAAAATCCGATCGAAGGAAAAGAGTGCAACGCGTGCTTTAAAACCTAAGGTCTTCAAGCTGGCATGTGCTTTGATCCTTCTTAATCGAACGCCTGCGCAAAGGTTAGTATAAAACGTAAACAAAAAAGGGAGATGGTTATACCTTAGCTGTGATGGCGCTTGAGCCTTGATATACTTCAACTGCTCTCTTCGGAGATGCGGTACGGTCCCTTGTTCGTTCACTCGGGTGCAACCGAGGATATAGCTTGTGATTGCTACTTCGATGTTTTCTTATTATTTGGCTCCTCGATATTGAAGGTGTCGATGTTGGTGTCACATCGTGCATTGCGAACATCTCTCTTGCAGAATGTTGTTCCCCATACACCATTTTTATTCCGTCCTTTGTTGGAAACTTTATCATTTGATGAAGGGTTGATGGTACTGTTCTCATGAAATGTATCCATGGCCTTCCGAGCAAGGCATTGTATCTCATGTCTCCTTCGATGACATGAAACTTGGCATTTTGGGTTGTTTCGGCCACGTTGACCGAAAGGATGATTTCCCTTTTAGTTGTCTCGCTGGCCATGTTGAATCCGTTGAGGACTCGAGAGGCGGGCACGATCTGGTCGAGCAGTCCAAGCTGCTCCACCACCATCGACCTAATAATGTTGGCCGAGCTACCTGGATTTTAGAAGTACACGTTTAATTTGAACTGTATTCACAAGAAAAGAAATTACCAATGTGCCGTTATGAGGCTGAGACAGGGTTTCGATGTCCTCATCGCTGAATGTTAGAGCGTCCTCGGGTATATAACCTCAAGTTCTCTTTTCCCTGGTGATGGATATTTTTGTACGTTTGACAATGGGCTCTTATGGGATGTCGAGTCCCCCAACAATCATGTGGATGACATGCTGTGGTTCTTCCGTTTCTTTTTTCATGTTCACTTCTCTTTCTTTAAATTGATTTTTGGCTTGGTCGCTGAGGAACTCTCAGAGGTACCCCTTGCTAAGTAGTCAGGCTACTTCTTCTCGGAGTTATCTGCAATCTTCGATCCTATGACCGTGTATGCTGTGAAATTTGCACACCAGGTTGGGTTCCTCTACGATAGATCTGATTGTACGGGCCTTGGCCACCTGATGTCTTTGATTTTACCTATGGCTGATACGATGTCTGAAGCATCGACATTGAAGTTATACTCAGATAATCGGGGTGCCTCAGTCGGCCCTGTGTATCTGTCGAATCCAGCTCTATTTACGAGTCCCCGATGATTCTGACCTTGATCTGTCCTTCGGTCGTTTTGGGGTATATTACGCCTTGGGCGTTTCTTCGGTCTTTAGTGTATGGTTGGTACCTTTCCTTGTTTGACTTTGTATCCTTTGTCAGGAGCCTGCTATGATATACCGAGCCCGAGGGGGCTCCCATTTGGTCGTCCTCGACCCTGATCTTTGATTGATATCGGTTGTGGACATCCGACCAAGTCACGGTGGGATATTCAACCAAGTTCTGCTTCAGCTACTTCGAAGCCACCGAGCTTGGTTAGTTCAAACCTTGGGTGAAGGCCTGTACTGCCCAGTCATCAGAAACTGGCGGTAATTACATCCACTTCATTTGAAAGCGAGATACAAATTCCCACAACATCTCATTTTCTCTCTGTTTGATTTTGAAGATGTCGGACTTCCTTGTAGCAACCTTGATGGCACCGGCATGTGCCTTTATAAAAGAATCTGCCAGCATGGCGAATGAATCTATCAAATTCGGGGATAGGTTGTGATACTACATCATGGCCCCTTTTGAAAGTGTTTCTCCGAATTTATTTAACAGGACAGATTCGATCTCGTCGTCCTTCAAGTCATTTCCTCTTATGGCACAAGTGTAAGCGGTGACGTGCTCGTTGGGATCCAAGATTCCATTGTACCTCGGGAGATCGGGCATTCTGAATTTTTTCGGGATGGGCTTCGGAGCCGCACTTGACGGGAATGGCTTTTATATAAATTTCTTTGAATTAACACCCTTCAGGATCGGGGGTGCGCTCGGGATCTAGTTGATCCTTGAATTGTAGGTCTCCACCTTTTTGTCATTAGCTTCTATCATCTTTTCGCCCGATTCAATCCTCTTTGTGAGGTCCTCGAGCATCTTCATAATAGCGGGGTCGGTTGTTGACCCATTGTTACTCGATCTTTCTGGTACTTGTTCGTCTCTACGAGCCGTTTTCGGTGTTGTTGTGCTTGGAGTTTTCTGGTGGCTTTGCAATTGAGCAATCGCCAGTTGTTGTGCCTGTAACATCTAAAAATAACGTGAAGGCTAACCTCTTATCCCTCCCGAGCTGGGGTTTTCTGAGCTTCTTGTTGGTTTTCTTGGCGTATACTCTTGTTAGTGCGGGAGCTTATATCGACGTGTTAGGAATTGTGTGAGACCACATCCACGGGGATTGGATCCGGCGCATCCTCAGGGTTTTGCGGTGGTACATCGATGCCTAGAATAGCTACATCATTCTCTCCATGGTCCTTAAGACCATTATTTTTCATGTGCATTCACTGAGTTAGACATTTTGACCTGAAATAAAAAATTCTTGGACAAGAAAAAGTGTAAAGAATAACTTGCGTTATTTAGTAAACCAGCACAAAAACAACCACTATTATTTTTAGCCCCACGGTGGGCGCTAAACTGTTTACCTCGAAAATAGTAATAACAATTAGATTTGATTTTGTCGTTCTAAAAATACGTGATTTATTTTAATTCTAGTTGTTAAGCAGTAGATGCTAGGTGTGAAACTAGAAAATAAGATAAGAGCTTAAAGATAGCGTGATAAGCAAATCGAATGATCGAGAATCGGGGTTTCGAGTTAGACTACACGGGGCCTCAGGGTCGAGCTAAGCTTTAGGCTGTGGACGGCCGATGAAGAACTTAACAGTTCTGAGAGCTTTAATGAGAGCTCTTTATGATTAATGATGAGTAGTAAATGAATAACAATAAATGAAATGCAATAAATGTAGGTAATAAATCTGAGGAAAGACAATAGAGAGTGTTTAAGTTAGAGAGCAGAGAATGTTCTTGTATTGAATATCATCCCCCCTTACAAAATGACAAGGGTACCCTTTATATAGGAGGGAAAATCCCAACATAGTACATATGCATTTATTACAAAGGTATGCGGCTGATACATCCATTTAATGTCACGGTATGGGCTTGTGCTAGCCCAATAGACTTGGTCAGCTTTATCACATGACTTGGGAGTCTCCCACTCGTTTATCATAGCCGCCGATTTGCTCTGCCCCGAGGTCGAGCATAGGGAACCCTCGGGGTCGATCATCGAGCTGGGCCTCGGGCCTTCTGAAGACGGTCTATGGGATGTAATAATGATCATAAAATCGGGCTCTCCGATTTTAGCCGTATAAAAAGAGTTATTGAAAGTTTGGAGATATAATGAAGATTAAGGAGCGAAGGATTAGAGTATTTATAGGGGCTAGTAGTGCGCGTTGCGGAAAGCCAAAAGACGGCCAACTGTCGTAATCAATTCGAGGCCTTTAAAAAACCATGTGAACGTGGCTTGTGAACATCCCCTTTTGTCACACCAATCACTTACATGACATAACTGACGTAATGATGGAGGTAATGAAGAGTTGAAGAATTCAAATCGTTCCTTGTTATTTCATTCCAAGAAACGTGGGGACTATATGTATACGGTCAAAATCAAAGAAGGCCGATAAGAAGGTAGCTTCTATGACGTTTCAAGCCCGACTTCGATGGGCTCCAAAACACAGTCTAAGGTTCGTCCCTGAAGTACTCGCCTCGAGAGGATATATCGAAGACTCATCACGGCGTACCTCGAGGCAGCCTGAAAATCGGCGACCGTCATGGAAAGTCGGGAACTTCCTAAAGGCACGTGATTAAAACTAACAAAGTCTGCTAGAATAGTACAAATCCGTACTGAACCACTATACATCTGTACCAATAGCATTCCTTGTCATTATTAGACATGTAATATGTTGGAATTTTCCCTTTCTATATAAAGCGGACCCTTGTCATTTTGTAACACATGAATATTCAATATAATAGAATATTCTCTGCTTTTCCTGCCTAAACGTGCTCAATAATTACTCTACAAATTTATTACTTGTTCATTTATTGTTCCTCATCAATTGTGTTCATTCATTGTTCTTCATTTATTGTTCTTTATCATCCTTTAAAGGCCGCCTTCGAGTTCCTATATCACTAAGCTCGAGGCCCTCAATCTTGTAACCACACTGGGTTGCTTATCACTTCTCGCTTATTTACACTTAGCATTATTCACATAGCAACTAGTATTAAGATAAATCACGTATTTTTAGAACCACAAATCAAATATAATTGTTATTACCATTTTCAAGGTAAACAATATCTAAATATAAAGTGGTAACGAGTCTTTTTCTTGTACAAAATGCATAATTCCTTTTTTCCCTTTAAACATTTAAGAGAAAATATAAAAAAAATTCTTTCACACATCGCTCAGGCATATGTAAAACGTCTTGTCTTTTGCCCACACCTTCTAAAACACTGGCCCTATCAGTTCCTGGTCAGGGCCGATCGAGGCTGCCTATGGGTCGGGGGGCTGGTTACTTTAGAGAAATGGTTGTCTGGCCCACCCTTCGTATCCGTCGAGGGGTTTAAGTGGCTGTATCGGGCCTATTATTATTTTGTTCTGTTACTAAAATTGACATTCACATAAGCTATAGGCAATCATTTTGATGTTGAAATCTATTTTTTTGCATACTATTTTATATATCAAAAGATATGTTGTACCACTTTGAGGGAAGTGTAAATTGAATAGAAAAATGATTGTCTTTTTCGAAATTGCCTCAGTCAATGTCCACCTAAATCTCAAAAAACATACGAAATAAAAAAATATTTACAACTCCCTTTATGCCTATTGATAGTTTATCTTATTGACTTATGATTAAAAATTTTGAATTAGATTAGATTAAATAATTATATAATATTATATTAGGCTACAAAATTAATTTAATGATAATACAAAAAAAAAAAATTACTACCGGGTCCGTGGTCTCGGTGGCTGAGACTCGAGACCCGAATTCCAGTCCTTTCTTTTTCGGGTTGGACATGGGCCAGCCCAGCACAGTTGACAGGTTTATTCAACAATGCGATTGTATGACACGAGAGATCTCTTAAATCAAATCTGGATTATTCAAAGAAAGATTCTAGGAATGATTATATAAGAAAATATTGATATTATAAGGAATCTATTTTTGTTATGTGGGGTTGCCAACTTTGATACAGTCAAAGCTTTGTCCGGATATCTTTGGCTGATAAATTTGTAAAAAAAATTATGTATAATTTTATACTCGCTCCATTTCAATTTAGGTGAATTCATTTGATTCGGCACGAAGTTTAAGAAAAGGGAGAAGACTTTTAATCTTGTGATGTAAAATGAGGCACATATATTTTGTGTGGCTATAAATCATCGTGTAAAGGTAAATTGTTTCCAAATAATGGAAAGAGGTCATTCTTTTTGGCACAGACTAAAAAGGAAATAGGTACACATAAATTGAAACGAAGGGAGTATAAGATAAATGAGGTGTATGAATATATGCATTAGCCATAGTTAATTACTACTCCTTATCCCAAGTTTAATTATTTCGAAATTAGGTATTCCGGGATTAGTTATTCTATCTTTTCATAAGAATAAAAAAGTATTCAATCCCGAGATAATTAATTCCAGTACTAATTATACCAAAATTTTCTCCCAACGAAATATGAAATAAATTCTTTTTAAATTTAATCACGTGACTAATTATTCCTTATCTCTCATACCAAACGAGCCCAAAGTGAGTCAATGATGCCTTTGTTGGACTTTAAGCCATTGGGCTTTAAAAGAGAAGAAGTGTGAATTGGCAATTGAGGGAAATAAAATGGAGGGAAAATGAAAATTTGAAGAAATGAACTTTTGTCATGCAGTTTGTCCCTTATTGGTGAGGGACAATCACATTTATGTGCTTATATATAGATTCACTTCTTAAAGCTCTTGAAAGGAGTTGAAGAGAATGAACCCTCGCGCCGTCGTCGTCGCTCGCTCGGCTTCGGCTTCGGCTTCGGCTTCGGATTTGTCAAATGATCGATAAGATTATTTTTGGACAAAATTTATATAATTATTTAATAATTAATTAAATGCCAAATCATTGATGAACGTTCAAAGGGCCTCGCTGGTCGCGGTTCTGCCGCGACCGCGGTAGAATCGCGGCAGTCAGATTCAGAGAGGCTCTCTGGCCGCGGTTCGGCCGCGATCGCGGTAGAACCGCGGCAGGTCGCGTATTTTCTGAAAAGGCACCTTTCCAGACACCTCTTCTGATATTTGCCTATAAATTCTGAGGCAAGGCTGCATCTTCCAGACACGAAAAACACTCTAGAAGTTCTTTCTTTCTGAATATACTGCATCCTAATTCGTAGTCTCTCTCTCTCAAATTCGTAAGTGTGTTTTTGCTCCGTTCTTTGAGTTCGTTGGTATCCTGCAGTTTGTATTGCCACTGTTGCAGGAAGGTTTATTCCGTTTTATCCTGGGAGGATTTAATCCATTACCTTGGCAACGTGTGAGGGGGTTAAAATTCCTTAAGGACGCACAAGAAAATTGTGGACTTGAAATATTTCTGATTCTTTACTAGTTTATATATTTCTTTATTCTTCTAACAGTTTTCTGATTTTTCTTTCAACTCAGTATCGTTCACAAACAAAAACACTTTAACCATATACAAATGAACATTTTGAAAACTACTTACTATATATATTTTTTAATTTATGTATCTACATTACTATTTGAGGAGTTTAAAAGATTCATTTTTCAAAATATGCAAAAATGTAAATGATTATGACTTGTAATAATTTATATGCAGTTTTAAATATGCAAAATTATTTTAAAAAACTTGAAAAATTTATATCTAATTTCATGGTCAAAATTAAGAACTTTGACCATCTTACTCGGAATCAAGTTATAATGCTAAAAGATTATTACTTCTTCCGTTTCAATTTAGATGATACATTTCGCTTATCGAAAGTTAATTGGACCAAACTTTGAAGCTTAATTGCATTAGTTCAATTTAATATTTTAAAATTAAAATTTAAATAATCAAAATTATATGATAAATATTATAAGTTACAATTTTATTTTTATCAATAAGATAAAAAATTATATTTTAAAATATTGGTCAAACTTTACTCCAAACTCAGGAATGTGTCGTCCAAATTGAAAATTGAAAGGGGGAGTAATAAATACATAAGCAAGTGGTCATTAAAAAACATATATCAACTGGCATATATATGCCAGATGTCAGTTCCAGCAATACATAAAATATGTTTCAGCAAACCGGCTGACCAGTTTCCCAGTCACCAATACCTTTTCAACCTCAAAACCACCATTAAAAAACCTCACACAAACCACGCACAAACAAAAATATTAGTCGGCGCAGGTTCAACATCTACATATATAATCACAAAATCTCATTTTTATCAGTCCAAAGAATAAGAAAACATGAAGAGAGCAGTAGAAAATGAAGGAGAAGAATTTAAAGGGGTGGTTAGTCTTGAACTACTGAAGAAAAAAATGGCTGATTTTGCAAAAGAAAGAGAGTGGGATCAATTCCATACTCCAAGAAATCTCCTTTTAGCACTGGTTTGTACATATCAAACACTTTTGTTTTAACTTTTATTATTTGAACCTTTTTTTAATTGTAGAATGAAGCATTTTTGGTTATGTAGGGTAAGGTTGGTACATAGTGCAACTTTGTCCTCTATGTGTTTTTTGTCCGTGTGTTTGTTTTTTTTCTGTTATGCTTATTTCTGGGGTTTTATTATATCATGTTTATTTAGCTTTTTGTCTCACAAAAATGGTGTGTTCTTTGTATTTTATGATTTCTTGATTTTATTGTTTACCATCAGATGTTCTCTCACTATTATCCGTTTCGGTTTTCTCGGTATCTTGCTTTTTTTATTTTTTTCGGTTAGTGTCTATCGAAAATAATATCTTTAATTTTTCAAGATGGGCTAAGTTCTGTATACACACTATCCTCCCTAAACTCTACTTGTGGATCCACTGAGTTTTTGTTATTGTTGCTGTACCGAGTCATTTTTTTTTAATAATCATGCGATTCGAATAAGCTTCTGCGTACCTTGGACTAATTTTAGAGCTACTTGCTATCTCCCAAATTCATTCACTCTGTCAATCAAAACTTGGAATATAGGAAAAAATGACCTAATCTTTTTGCCGCCGTTAAAACTTGATGGTGTATATCGAGTTATTAGGTTATATTCTGTGTTTTTTTGGTGTAATAAGCCAATTTTGATAATTTTTGCTTTTGCCTTTTGAGCCAAGCGTCTCCCGGAAATCGCCTTTCTACTCCTTCGGTGCAAGAATAAAGTTTGTGTGCATTCTACCTTTCTCAAACTTCACTTGGTGGGATTTTACTGGTTATTGTTATTGTTGATTTGCATATAGCTAGTTGAATCAAAGGATAGTTGTGTTTTTCACTGGAATTAGTAATGGCCAAGAAGGAAAGTTGGAGTCTTTGAAAGCTCAAACCAGTTTTCTGTATTTGACAAAAGCATGAAACAAAGGGGTCGTTTGGTAGGGTGCATAAGAATAATGCTGAATATGGTGTATTAGTAATGCTGATATTAGTTATGCTTGCATTAGTTATACTGGTATTAGTTACGATGACATATTTCTTATCCATTGTTTGGTTTGATGTATTAAAGCATTACACAATTTTTTAAAGAATTGTTTGTTTACAAAAATATCCTCAAAACCAGTCCATCACTCTAAAACTTTTTAAAAGAAACAAATGTTGAGAAATATTTTTATATGAAAAAGTTTAAAAAAATTATTTGATTTGTCTACCTATTGTAATATAGAACTAAATATTTATTTATAAAAAAAGAAATATGCTAAGTATTTATTTATTTACTAGATATATAATTTTATTTTTCACTATTTGAATTATTTTAAACTTGTATTAATATAATAACTAACATATTTTAATCAAGCATAAATTTTGAAGGACAATTTTGTCTTTAACTACGCTATGCATGCATTAAAATCCGTTGCATCGCTAATACCATGGTTTTCTATGCATTAGTTATGCATAGGATAATACCAAATAGGATGTATAACTAATGTTTGCATAACTAATGCATAAGTTTAAAATATCTACCAAACAAGGTATTATTAATACACAAGGCTAATGCAAACGACCCCAAATATTATTTTACCTAATGCATCCTACCAAACGACCCCAAAAAGTCATCTTTCTTTTTCTTGGAAATATATGTGGGTTTTGGATATCATGTCATTGTTGAGGATTTCTAAATTTGTGAAAGCCCCAGAAAAAGCTTTCTTTTTTCCCTCAGTTTTCTTGGTAACCAAACAAGGCAGTACTAATTGTGTTCCCTAGAATGTAATTATAGCATTGCTGTCAAAATATGAAAAGTAGTGCAACACTTGCACTAAAACTGATCAGTTACCATAAAATACTGCAGCAAGGGAAAAAAGCATAACATTGATTGATTGAATAAAATGTTTCTTAACTTTTATACATGGACAGTGTAAAGAATTTTTAAAATATTTATAAATTAAACAACGATTGTAGTAAGCAACTTGAAAAAATAGGATAATTAATTAGGCACACGCTAAACTATACTAATAATATAAACTAATTTAGTATCAGTTTGTATAAATTTAATCCTTTGATAAATAGCTTGGTGTCTTTTATCACTGTATGTTGCTGCGGTTTCATTTTTCGTTTTTCTTGAGTCGAGGATCTATTGAAAACAGTCTCTCTATCCCTTCAAAATAAGGGTAAAGTTTGCGTACAGATTAAATTTTTCTATTCCACTTGTGGGATTACACTGGATTTGTTTTATAAATAGCTTGGTGTCTTTTGTTACTGTTGCTACCGCTTCTTTTTTCATCTTTTCTTGGTGTCTTTTCATTTTTATATCAACTACAGGTTAAAGAATTTTTAGACTTTTCGTTGATTAAACAATAACGGTAGTGGAACTTGGAAAATAGGATAAACAGTTAGGCACACGTTAAACTATACTAATAATATAAACTAATTTAGTGTTAGTTTCTACTAATTAAATCCTTTGATAAGTAGCTTGGTGTATTTATTACTGCCTGTCGCTATGGTTTCTTTTTTCATTTTCCTTGAGCCGAAAGTCTATATGAAACAGTCTCTCTGCCTGTTCAGAACAGGGGTAAGGTCTACTTACACACTAACCTCCCAAGACTAGAGACATGCCTGTCGCTATGGTTTCTTTTTTCATTTTCCTTGAGCCGAAAGTCTATATGAAACAGTCTCTCTGCCTGTTCAGAATAGGGGTAAGGTCTACTTACACACTAACCTCCCAAGACTAGAGACAGACCTAGGATCTTTTATGAGATGGGGGCACCATTAATTTTTTTTAATCAATGCCCCTTAAATATATTTTAGTGTTTAGAGTGCCAAATTATATATATTTTCATATTTTAAGGTATACACACACAAGGATTTTGAGAAATTTATGGGGTCCGGCGACCCCTCAATGGTATGCGTAGGTAAACTCTATTTGTGGAATTACACTGAGTTTGTCGTTGTTGTTATTGTAGTATAAATAGCTTGGTGCTGATGATGATGAAGAATTTGGTATTTGGTTATTTTAATGCATGTTTGTTTTTGAATACTACTAGGTGGGTGAAGTGGGAGAATTGTCTGAAATATTTCAGTGGAAAGGTGAGGTCCCAAAAGGCCTACCAAATTGGGAAGAAAAAGAGAAGCAGCATTTAGGTGAAGAGCTCTCAGATGTATTGCTTTATCTTGTCAGGCTTTCAGATATCTGTGGCATTGATCTTGGTAAAGCTGCACTCAGAAAGCTTGAGCTTAATGCCATTAAATACCCTGTTAGCCTTTCCAAAGGTTCATCCAAAAAGAGTACTACTCTTTTGTGCAAAAGTACAACAACAACCTCCACCAACATCAACATCAACAATGAGAGTGAAAATGGTGTGACTGATGATGCTGCATGATCTTATTTAATTTCTTTTGTCTATTGTTTTTTTTTTCTTTTTCCTTTTTGAAGGAAAGTTTTGGCATAACTGGTAAAGTTGCTGCCGTGTGATCAAGAAGTCACGAGTTTGAGCCGTGGAAACAACCTTTTTGCAGAAATGTAAAGCTAGGCTCCATACAATAGACTCTTATGGTCCCCCTTCCCAAATTCCCTGCCCGCATCGCAGAAGCTGAGTGCACAAGACTGCCGTTTATTAGCGTCTTTTTTTAGTTTCTTAGACTTGCTATGACACCTACTAGTTTTGGTACTAAAGTGGGATAAAAGTGTTGATATGAGGTAAAAGTTACCAAACTTTGGTTTTTACCTTGTGCACGTTCCCTTTGACTCATGGTTAATACTATATTTTCTCAGACAAATGTGTTGAGATTTGTGTATTACTAGTACTAATATAGTTGGTTTTATGCTTTATCCATGTTCCCTTTGCTATTTGGTTAATGAGTAGTACTATTTTCCTCAAGACAAATGTGTTGAGATTTGTGTAGTATAATAGTATTCTCTCCATCTCAAATTATATTTTGCGTTTATTTTTTATATCCCTTTTAAGAAAATATTAATTAGATGGAGTTTGGCTATTTTATCCTTATTTATGTCTTAGATATTATCTCATCATTGAATATATAATTTATTTATGTGCTATGTTTATCTTCAAGAACAATTACTATTAAGGATAAAATTAGAAAAAAATAATTAATTTTGTATTGAACTTTTGAAAGGAAAGATAATTTGAGATAATTATTTTAATAATCATGACAAATAATTTAAGACGGAAGGAGTAATATTAGACGGAGTTTGGCTATTTTATCTTTATTTATGTCTTCGATATAATCTCATCATTGAATATATAATCTATTTATGTGCTATGTTTATCTTCAAGAACAATTACTATTAAGGATAAAATCGGGAGAAAATAATTAATTTTGTATTGAACTTTTGAAAGGACAGATAATTTGAGACAACTATTTTAATAATCATGACAAATAAGGGAGTAATATTAGTAATATGATAGTTTGATGTTGGAAAATGATAAATTGGTGAGTCCCAGTGGCTGTCTTGCATGAATGTGTTTTTTCCTTTAGTTTTTCTCTTGAGTTTAAGTACCACATAACATAGTTTTTACATTTTTTATAATTATAATTATATTTTTCTTTAGCCGACTATTTATAAAAAATAATTTTTCTATCCTTTCAAGTAGGGGTAAGGTCGGCGTACAGGGATAGAGTGACATTTATTTATTGTGTCATTTAAATCCTTTCTATTTTTGTTTTGTTTATGACTGAAGAGACAGATGGCGTGACTTGTTTCTGTGTGAAGGACATTGTGTGTGGCAAACAAATCTGCCTGACTGAATGGGTTTATTTGGTGAGATACTGTGCAGTTTAATATGTTTGGCTGCTTCTTTTTTTGTGGTAGGGTTTCAATAGAGTTCAGTATTGAGAAAAATCCAAATTTGGCATATTATGTCCCCAAAATCATGCCAAAAACAAAGCGTAGGAATAAGTAAACTTATACTCCCTCCGTTTCTAATTACACGAGATACTTTTCTTTTTAGTCTGTTAAAAAATAAATGATATATTTTTAAATTTAAAAATAATTCAACTTTAAACTCTTCATTTTACCTATTTTACCCTTAATGAAAAACTTTTATAACCACATAAATGTCATAACCCGATAAAGCTTTTACCCCTTAAGCTTTTAAGACCACAAGTTTTAAAAATCGATTTTTTTTCTTCTTAAAATCTGTACCGAATCAAACTAACTCGTATAAATTGAAACGGATTGTGTATCCTTTTTCTTTATTGTTGGAAATTAGAGTTATTGGTACTCAATGTGGGAGGAGATAGTACGTATAAATTAATCTTGGTGTGAGCACAAAATTGGTCAAATATCACTTTTACCCCGCGACAGAAATTATTTTGTGTGTGTGTGTGTGTGTGTGTGTGTGTGTGTGTGTGTGTATATATATATATATATATATATATATATATATATATATATATATATATATATATATATATATATATATATATTATCAATAAATATATAACTTTTAAAAATTACGTAAATGTTATTAAATAATGTGTGAGTTATTAAATATAAAAAATATAAGTTCCTAAAAATAATGAATGTTAATCTCATAAAGCTAGCTCCACATAAGTCTTTATATGCCTTACTATGATTTATGATGAGTAAAATATCTTATAAAATTTATTGTTATTTTTGTTACCAAATACTATAAACAAATAACACAGAAAAAATACTTTTATTTTAATTACTCAAAGATAATAAAATAAATGAAAATTTTGAATCTTTTGGTCTTTTAGAAATTTGTGAGTGATGAGGTAGAATTATAGCTCCTAAGAAAATATTGATAAATAACAAAATACAGTCTTAAATAACTACTATTGAATTATAAAGAATAATAATACTATACTAAAAATATAAGAAAGCTATCATTTATTAGAATGAATATAAAAAGAAAGAAAAATAATAATGACAACTCTTTTGAATACCTTTTGTCTTATGTTACATCCTTACAGCTTGTTTAGATGGTTGTTTTATACCATTTTATAATGTATCGTATTGTATTATAGTGAAACATATTTCCATTGAAATTGCCGTAGGGTATACGAGGAAAAGAAAACGTAATATTACTCCTATTTTCCCAAATAATTACACGAAAATTATACAATATTTTGTTGTCCTTGGTTGAAAAGAAACTTGCCTTTTACTTTTTATATTCTCTTCTTTTTTCTCAATATATTTTACTCTTATTTAGTTGATTGCAAACTCCTAAATATTAGGTAATAATTCAAATTTTACTTGATTCTAACTTCCTAAATATTAGGAAAGTAACTTAAATTACATATTTGTCCAATGTGAAACTTATTTTAAAAGGGTAAAAAAAGCGAACGACATTTCGCGTTCGTACTTTTAATATATTATAGACTAGTCTTAGTGTACGTGCGTTGCACGTGTTTATCACGTCAATAATAAAATATTATTGATAATATATTTTTCCTCATATAAATAATATTAATATCGTATTTTAATCGAATTAAATAGTTTCTATTAAAAAATTTAAACTGAATATTAAATATTGTATCAACACAAATTGCTTCGTATTTATACAAAATTATAATTTTGGCACAACAAATAGAGTTAACGGTTATACTGTTTAAAGAATAATATTTTACTTTTTAATTTTTAATTTTTAATAGGTTATTAGGTCTTCATTGTTTCCTTCTTCTTTTTTTTTTGGTCTTATTGATATTTGATACGTTCTTTGCCTTCTATCTTTTCAACTTCAATTTTTATTGTACGAACTTTTATAATATCGTGTAACTCCTGTACTATTAAACGTCTTCCAAATTGATGCCCTCCATTTATTGTATTAAGTTTGAAAAGAAAGATAGAAATTTTATAATAAAATTTATTGTTGTTAAAAAGAAAGCATGTTAAGTACAAGTAAGAATACATATATAACTTTTTGAGAGATTAATTCTATATATTTTTTTATTATCGCAACCAACCAAATAACATGTAGCTTCAGAGAATGCAGCGTTATTACTCATGTTTATTATCTTTAATATAAAACACCTCATATATTAAAAAATATCTGGAAAGTCATACGTAAATAAATTATTATTGTATTTATGAATATATTATAATAAAATTTTAATCTTGAATAATTTTTAACTCCTAAATATTAGGACTTAAGGCGTAATTCAATTCAATTAAATTCTAATTAGTTAATTAAAAAAGTAACTATTTGTTTTCAACATTAAAAAAATAAGTTTTTGCCTTTTTAGATTCTTATATTAGCGCATCCCAATTTTTAAATATAAGTGTAATTATGAAGGAAAATAAAAATATTTTTTATAGTATTAAACTTTTCAATAATAAAAAAAGAAAGAAAAAACAAAAATTAGTAAAGTAATAAGAATATGAGAGAACACAATAGTTGAACTCCACAAAAAATGTGGCAAACTACAAGAAGTTACCGACGAAAGATTTCGAGCACCAAGCGCTTGAAAGGAAAAAAGAACAAAATTTTCTTCATTTAATTCAGTTTGAATCAAATAAGGAAATTAATATTCTTTATAAGGTAAAATTTTAATTGATTTCAAAATTTAAATATTCGGAGAGTAGCTTAATTTACTAGTTTATCCAATCATTCTTATAGTTCGTGGCAGCCGTCGTGAGTGGTAAACTTCTTCTATTCTTCATTTGTGCAATCATGATATTTATTAATCATATTAAGTTGTTTTTTTCCCTGTTTTTGATATGTATATATGCTTTATGTGCTTTAAATCTTTTTGTGCCTCTGTTAATTTCTTCTTTAAAGTTTTAAAGAGATTAGTTCGAATGTATTATGCAACAAATCTGACAAAAATTTATCATTCATCAACAAACATTCTTCTTTATACGTTGAAAAATATATACTCCAACAATATTTTATAGACATTTAAAAGTTAGAAAGAATTATGCTATTTAAAGAAAGATGTTTAATTCGCCTTCTTCATAGTGATGTGTCTACCATTAAAATCAAATAGTACAATAAAAATTAATTTTGAAAAAAAGACACAACAAAATTTGCCCCGGAAAGAGATGAATATAGACAATTCGTGGGGGATATAAATTGTATCCCATATGACATTTACATGTAAGAATTCTAATTTACTTAACAAACAAAGTTCTTATTAATCTAAGCAATCTCATAATTTGGCACTTGGCAGAGATAAAATTTCTCCATTAATTAGAGATTCTAAAAAAACAGGATAGCAATATCTGAAAAAAGTAAACATAAAAATAACTTAGTGAAAATCGTACCTGAAAAAACGTTACATCAACGAATATAGAAGTGTTGAGACTCAATCTAAAGAAATGTCTCTAAGCAAGAGAAATTAACTACAAACATACATATGAAGTCCATAATTAAAACTGAAAAATATATAGATCAGAAACCTAAATAGATCCAAAATCATACCCCGCAAATTATAATTCTTCTTTGGTACCAATAAACAAAACAAAACTACAAAATAGATTAAAAATCAAGTAAATTTAATTTGTAAGTACTTATCTTGACCTTAGGTGCCTGAATTCTACCGTAGTGAGTCTTGCAACCACATATTTTCTTTATATAACTTGTTTGTACTTCGTCAGTCAACTATTAAGAGCAAGAGATCTTTAACTTCCATAAGAATCAAATAACTTCCTTGTATAAAATGTAGAAGTGTTAATTAATTAATGAATAAGCCCCGCAGAAGCAAATTTTCTTTATATAACTTGTTTCTACTTTGTTAGACAATTATTAGGAGTATGAGATTTGACTTGGGTAAAAATTAATTAATTTTCTTGTATAAAACTTAGAAATATTAATTAATTAATTAATTTAAGGAAATAATAATTAAGCTTTTATAAATTAAAGATGCAATGTATGTGAAAAATTGGGACTCATACGTAGTTAAAATAGGAAAATTATTTAATAGTCAATATTTTAAGTGATTCTAAACTCTTAAATATTAAGAAAATAATTAAATTACTATTTTATCGAATGTGAAATCTATTTTTAAAGGGCGAAAAAGGCGAACGACATTTCGCTAAGGACCTTCATGCTTTTAATATAGTATTAGATTTAGTATACATGCATTGCACGTGTATTATGCGTTATGCACAAAAGAGCATATTTTAATTAGGTAGAATAAGAATGAATTACGTATAAAATATTTAAATGGTAAACTATCTAAAATAGTGCATATTTAATTGAACAAGAATGAATTAAGCATAATAGCAATTGACGATGCAAAAAAATTATTACATTAAAGAAATAGTTGTATTCAGCGTGTAGACACTAAATTGAGTGGTACAACGAAGCTTGGATGTGGTAATGTATATTATCAAAAAATTAATAAGGCGAACAGAAGTAAAATATTATTTATATATTTAGTGAAAGATTACTGGATGAAATCTAAATAACTTACCAAAATTTGTTCGATTGGTGCACTTTGATGCCTTATCGAATGAAATAAAATTATTTGAAAAACCAATGGTCAAAAAGTGAGTATTGCTTTCTTCAACTAAAGTATTCTCCTTAAATCCAATCTCAAGCTCCTCGTGCGATGATTGGAAATTAGGATTGGCACTATTGATGCGTTCGTTTATGATGTAGCAAATTTTATTTTGTTGTAAATAATTTTTCCACTTCTCAATATAACCATTGAAAAGTATAGCGTGAATTTTTGTTCCCGACAAAAAGTTTCACTTTAAGCTAATCTGATGGTTAAAACTATAATATGAAAAGACATGAAATAAAATATTGATACAAAATAAAAATTACCTATTTATTAACTAATGTCACAATTTTTCGGATGCCTTGATTTGTTTTACTATTGCACTCCCAAACACTAACACTCGTATTATCCAACATGAATCAGATACTCTTAAACTATTAATTGGGACATACTGGTCTGACAATTCCTTTTCACTGGCCATTCAGGTGTACCTAAAATAAAGCATGCATAAGAGTTTTATAAGTTATCAAAGTGACTAATTCAATAATTGGTTATTTTTATGATATAAGGAAGATTGTTTACCTGAACAGATGTAATTGTTGAAATCTAAGTGATTCAAGCAGGTCAATTGCAAATAACGCAAATCATGTAGTATTAATATTACACAAATTAAAGGAGATAATCTAATTTTTGTTTTTTAAAACAAACAACTTAAGTTGGCATAGCAATAAGTATTATTTATCATACAACAAAGAAAAAATATATACTAATTTAAGTAATAAGACTTAGATCGAATGTCTAATCGATTTTTGTGATGAATTGCAATTGTTCGATAATATGTATTAAATTTGTAAATTACGTGAGATATGAAATTAGCCACGTCCAAAACATGAAACAAAAATTATATAATAATAATTTGTTGATGCAACAATAAAGATAAATTGTTGATGCAACACTAAAATCCGGTGCATGCAAACGTGCTTGCAAAATACGAAGTAATAAAAGATGTTGATATTAGTAAAAGAAACAAAATCTGAAACTATGGTGTTGGAATAGTGCGAAGTTTGACAATTAAATTGTGACATTGTAGCTTTTTTTATAGAAATATTTTGGTACACAAATTGATACATAAAAGGAATTATATGCTCATGGAGAATCTAACTACAAAATTTCCTAATTTAGATAATTTAATGACAAATAAAGTCATTTATTGAAAGTTGAACAAAGTAGTAAAAGGTTGGGAAAAACATTATTAACTATTCTAGTATATGAAAAAATTACCAAATATTTATTACTCCAAAGAATAAAGGGAATTTAACCAAAGTCCAATAGACATACGGTTATTTAATGAGAGTGAACTAAGTAGCGAAAGTACAGGAAATTCTTTTTATTTACTTTCCCTGTGTAAGAAACATGAAGACAAGTTTTACCAAATAATTAAGGCAAACAAACGAAGTCATAGGAAAGCGAAAGTTTAGAGAAACTTTTTTATTAACTTTCCTATGTAAGAAACGTGAAGAAACA
The DNA here is from genome assembly GCF_000715075.1 of Nicotiana tabacum. Classification (NCBI taxonomy): domain Eukaryota; kingdom Viridiplantae; phylum Streptophyta; class Magnoliopsida; order Solanales; family Solanaceae; genus Nicotiana; species Nicotiana tabacum. Next base: position 5,806,668 of record NC_134086.1, read on the forward strand.
TTATACTAAATAATTAAAGCAAAACTAATAACAAATAATTGTGGCAAAAATTTATCAAATAATCTCGTTAACATTCCAAGATTGTTAAATTTTTATTAAATATTAATGAAATACTTAAATTACTATATTGTCCAATGTGAACTCTATGTTTTAAAGGGTAAAAAAGGCGAACGACATTTCGCTAAGGGCCTTCGTGCTTTTAATATAACTAGGGGTGTCAATGGTTCTGTTTGGTCGGTTATTTTATAAAATTTGTACCATACCAATTTTTCGGTTATTCTATTATGTATAACCAAAATTAGACTTTTCAAAACCGTCCCAATCATGTCGGTTTCTCTTTGGTATCGGTACGGTTCGGTTAATTTTCGGATTTTTTTAATATCATGTAAAATTCACCAGTAGAAGTAGAATTGCAATAACGTACGTTCTTTTATAGGACTTAGCAAAACTCTCTAAACATTTTTACTGTTTAAAAGGGTGATGAATTAAAAAAAAAAAATGGCTAGAGTATAGATCCATCAACTATTCTACAACATTGTAAAAGAAATCAAACAAAGACAAAGAAAATATTAATCACACGAGTTGAAAGATATACCAAGCTGGGACTCAAGAATAAAGTCTATAGAAGATTAAATATTCAAAAAGATTAATCTAAATTATATGAAAGGAAACATATTCAATACATTGTAGTTTGCTACTCTTAATTACTAGAATACTTTGTGTCTTGCTAATAAAGATACTTGAAATAACTTAGTTTAAGTAGAAGTAGCATAATAGGTTTTAGAAATTAGTATTTTGAGTTTAATTACTTGTTGGCTTGTAATAGTTTTCATAATTCCAAGGCTCAAAGAAAATTTAATGCATTATTATTTTAAAACTTACTAAATAAATATATTTTCTACATGTAAAATTTATTCGGTACGGTTTTTTTTTCGGTTTATTTTTATAAAATAAAAAACCTACCCTAATTATCGGTGCGGTTATATATTTATATAAAAACCTACGGTTTCTTAAAAAGAAACCTAAAAATCGGTTCGGTGCGGTACGGTTCGGTCGGTTTAGTCGGTTTTCGAATATCCATTGACACCCCTAAATATAACTAGTCTTAGGGTACGCGCTTTGCGCGTGTACCCCGTCTTAATTAATAAAAACTTTTAAAAATGACATGAACATCATATTAAAAATGTGTTTCAATTATAAAATAAAGGTTAATTTTTTTTTTGTTGTTGTTGTAAATTTATGAAATGATAAGTATTTATCCTATTTAACAATCTTAATAAAAGAAGAAACTCTATCCCATATAAGCCCTAAACCATCATTAACCTTACAATATATTCAAGTTTTATAATTTTACTACTTCAAATTTACAGTTGAACTTACTTTTTAGTTACAGTAATACGTAACCCTTGCATATTTTAGAGATTTCTTTTTTACAATACATATATTCTAAAGTTCATTCTAAAATGACAGAAACATAGTCATTTAACTTACATAAAATGTTTATTTCCTCATGAGCAAAATGCAAAATATTCGATTACTTTAATAAATAAAAAATAATATATAAGACTTATTTTCAATATATTAGAAAATATAAATTATTATTGCAAAAGTAGAATAATTAACTAACTAAATTATGATTAATCTATAATTTTTTTTTTTTTTTACTTTAGTCGGAGCTTTCTTTCTTTGTCCAAATGGTTAATTATGCATCCCAGATGTTAGCCGCATCAGAAAATTATTTTTCTATGAAAATAAAAAATATATGATTGTATTTAGATTTCTTGATAGATTATATTAAAAGAGTTCGAATATAAAATTTATGTTAAGATCAAAATTAAAATTTATTTTTTTCATCAATTAATATAATGTATCATTTTAGTGTAAGAATATATGATTATATTTAGATTACTTGATAGATTATATTAAAAGAGTTCGAATATGAAATTTATGTTAAGATCAAAATTAAAATTTATTCTTTTCATCAATTTATACCATGTATCATTTTAGTTTTCTTGTTTTGGTTCTCATTTAAATAGGAACCTTTTAAACTTAAGTTCGATTTAATTCAAAAATACATTTTAATTGCTTATATTTCCTAAAAGCATTTTGAGAGAAATTTTAAAAGAATTCTTTGATTGTTAACTTCTATTCTATTATGATTTCTTATGTAGTTGAATTTAATTTTTATTCCCGTTAAATACCTATAAATGATTTTCTACCCGTTATAATCTCGGTTTCTTTTTTATTTTGTTTTGTTTCATGTATAAAATGGCACATGCTTTACATTACTTGGAATTGTGAGATAACTACAATAATAATAGCTTGTGAATCAAACTTGAACTAAAGAAAATATAAATTGAAGGAAATTAATTTTTTATTCCCCATAACAACTTTGTCTTGTCATGTTAAATTGTTGGGAAAGATAATGTGAACTTCTCATAAATACAAATGGAGTTAAAAAAGAAAATTTTGTTAAACAACAAAAATCCGCCTAACCTAAAAGGGGTATAAAGTAATCGAGACTACCCTATTGTGAATTGAAAGTTTATTTAGTACTCCTAAATCTTAATGGGAAAAATATTAAATATTAGGAAAATTAACCAAAGTACAATTTTGTCCTATGTAAAATTTCTTTTTAAAAGGTAAAAAAGTCGAACGACATTTCGCTAAAGGCCTTCGTGCTTTTAATATAGTATAGATATAGATTATAAATAGATATATAGATAGATAGATATAGATGTATAAATATATAGATAGATACGAATTTTTCGTACTAACATTATAAAGTAGTTTCGTTCTTATACTTATCCACCATTTTCTCACAAAAATCTTGTAGGATAAAAGAACCTCATTACAAAAATTGGCTAATCTGCTCAAGTTAATGTCTCTAATTTGGATATTCCAGGTGGTTTCAGTCTTTCATCAATTAACATATAAATTTTTAAGGTAAAAAGCTATTAAACGTTGAATAACGAAACGGTGAGGGTTAATGATGCATGGAATTATTTGAAAATCGAGATAAAAATTTCTTCCTAAATATTAAAAAGATTTACTTAGTTCAAACAAGGAAAGCTTTTAGTAGTCAATTTTAATTAATTTCAAAGTCCTAAATTTTAGGAAAACATTCCTAAATATTAAAAAATTAATTACATGACTATTTTTATATATTAGAAAATTAAATAAATGACTATTTTGTCCAATATGAACCTGATTTTTTAAGGCTAAAAAAGGCGAACGACATTTCGTTAAGGGCCTTTGTGCTTTTAATATATACTAGTATTAGGGTACGCGCTTTGCGCGTGTACCTATATCAATAAATATATAATTTTTAAAAATTATATATATATTATTCAATAATATGTTTTAGTTATTGAAAAAATATCAAAGAAAGAAAATGTAAGTTTCTAAATATAATGAATGTTAATCTCACTAAGCTAGCTCATTAAACAAAGAAATGCTACGCCACATAAGTTTTTATATATCTTATTATGATTTATGAGATAATATATATCTTATGAAAATTATTGTTATCTTTATTACCAAATACTATAAACAAATAACAAAAAAATACTTTAAAATAATTATTCAAAGATAATAAAATAAATTGAAGAATTTGAATCTTTGGGTCTTTTAGAAATTTGTGAGCGTAGAGATAGAACTATAGCTCCTAGAAACCCATAGATAAATAACAATATAAAGTATGAAATAGCTAATATTGAATTATAAAAAATGATGTAATACGATATGAAAAATATAGGGAGCTACATTTATTAAAATAAATATAAAAAGAAAGAAAAATGATAAGGGTAATTTTTGTGATTTTTTTTTGTCTTGGGTTATATCCTTATTGCTTCAACTTAACATTTTAGCAATTTAACTTTTAATACTATATTATAATAAATTTTTCTCTATTTTCTTATTTCTTTCACGGCAATTGCTCTTATTGTGTAAAATAATTTGTGTACCTTAAGAGTTTTATCAACTTGACAAATAAGTTTACTTACATAATAATTTTAAAACAAAATTGAATTGACTTTTCCGTTGCTTTATTAATTCAAAGACTTAATTATTTGTTGAGATTTTATGCTTTTTTGATAGTATAGAAGATACAAATTATTTTCAAACTATTCTCCTACTTGAGCATAATATTATTCTCTTTATCGATTTTATGTAATATTGAAAACTACATTTAATAATTAGAACAAATATTTAATTAGGTAATGTTAGAATTATAGGTTCCCTAATAAGAGGAATCAATGTAAACATATTTCTATGGAAATCACGTGAGTATACAAGGAAAAGAAATGTAATACTCTTAATTAATTCTCTTAAATAATATCTATTTTAAAGTCCTTAATATTGGAGTTTCTTATTTAATTCAATAAGGAAAAATCTAATAATCAAATTTTAGTTTCTTTTAAAGTCCTAAATATTAAGATAATAATTAAATGACTATTTTGTCTAGTGTGAGCTCTATTTTAAAAGGATAAAAAAGGCAAACGACATTTCGCTAAGGGCCTTCGTGCTTTTAATATAGTATAGATAGATTAAATAAATTCTTTAATTTTAATTTATCTTTTATACAATATCATTTTTCCAAAATAAAATAGATATAGTACTCATGTATTACATTACAATTTTGCAATCAAAAGTTCTAAAAGCAAACTACACTAAACATGCAAATGTAGCCACTTATCTCCAATTCTGAGCTATATATTTGCTCTGAGCTATGCTTTAAATTGACCTTTAATACATTTTTTGCATTGTATTAAAATAAATTACTCAAGTAAATGATAGAAAAATATAGCTTAATACATAATTTGGCCTCCGAACTTGTATCGGAATATTTTTGATACATTCATATTTCACGAAAAATCTCTTACACTCCATTTCTTTTTCCTGAACTGTATTTAATACATGCTATTTATGTTTTTTGGCAAATAATTTCATTTCATTACCAGGGAAAAAATAATAATTTACAAGACAGTTCAAAATCCCCTAAAGCTGAAAATGAACATAAGTTGGAAATATGGGTTAGAGTGTTTGACACTGCTAACTTGGAGGGACAAAATTGAGCCACTATTTTAACAGCCATGGGTCAATTTTGTACAAAAAACTAAACAATTGGTACTTTTTCTCTATTTCCAATAGTTTAGGTGCAATTGTTTAAAAAATGGTATAAAACGGATATTTTGTATAAAACGGATATTTTGATCATTTTCTATTTCTTTTCCCTTTTTTTCTTTTGCCAAAGGCTTGCATTTTTTTTTTTGAGAAGGTAACAACAAAGGCTTGCATTTCTGCTTTTCTCTTCTCCCTATCGCAGTTCGGATCAAGATAATTCATTGTATTTTATAATCTATTATTTCTGCAATTATTTTTTTGTATAAATAATTAAATCAGAGTTTTGCAATTTGTATGCTTCTTTCTTGAATTTTCAGAATGTCGAAGCAAATTTTCAGTCTTTAAACCCTAATCAAAAGTAAGTTTCTGAATTTCTGGATTATTATTTGATCACAGAATCGCCATGAATATGGGAGTCATGATATTCCTAGTTTGGGGGTGCGGTGTTGAGCTAATATGTGACTAAACTGCAGAACTAGGTGGATAGATCCAATTCAAACGTGTTTCAGGGTAGCTAAATGTGCAGTTCATGTTTTCACACACACACACACACACACAGAGACTTTGATAATGTGTTGAGTCAATTGTTTCAGGCCAGCAATGCGATGTTTGAATGTGGATGATTGATCAGACACTGTTTAGTACTTACTAACCAGCTGAAACCATGACCATTATGATTATCTGATCTTTATTCACGTCATTTTCCAATCCTCTACTCTAATTCCAAATCCAAGTATCCGCTTATTTTTCACTAACCCAGGAGTTGCAAAACGAATATCCCGAGTTATCCTCCACAGTTCCAAGAAAATTCCCCGCAAAGAAATCTCGTTGCGGTGTCAAGTCTTCTTAAAAGATATGGTTTTCCAGCTCTAGAACTTCCGAATTTTCTCGAGAAGAATCGTCGTCTACTAAATCAAGAGCCCACCAAAATTGAGAAGTCTCTTAAGATTCTATTATCCTTGAAACCATCTCAAGAATTCCTTGTGTCCATGATAAATAGTTGCCCTAGGGTTCTAGAATATGATTCTATAAGGAAATGGGAAGGAGGCATCCTAGGATTAGAACAGGGATCCAATTTATCCTCCTTGGCTGTGCAGAATATTCTGGAGGTCTTGGTGAAGTTTTAACTAGATTATGATTGTGTTTTGGGGTCTCTGAAATGCCTCAAAGATTTAGGGGTTAGTGATATTTCTGAAAAGAAGGTTTTGGAGACACATCCCACGGTTACTATGATGTCTGCAGACAAGGATCATGACTGTTTTGAATTTGTTGTTGATGCCTTTAGGATTGACAATTTTGGATTTGATCGCATTCTCTGCATCTATCCAGGTGTTTTGGCCTTTGGGATTCAAAATAAATTTAAGCGATTGCTTGATGAATTTAAAGTTCAAGGCTTTAACATGGAGGTGGTCAAGAAACATGTCCTAAGAGATCCCAGAATTCTTGCATTGGAAGTTGGGGAGTTATCGTGGTGTTTGGAACTGCTTAAGAGTTTGGAATGTAAGGAGGATATTAAGGAGGATATTTTTCATGAGAGGGCTTTTAAGACTGGGTACGAGGTGAAACTAAGGGTTGATTGCTTACGCGATCATGGTTTAACCTTAAGGGGTGCTTATTCTGTGTTATGGAGAGAGCCAAGAGTGATACTTTATCGCATAGAGGATGTTGAGAAGAAGATTCAGTTTTTAGTGCACGTGATCAGTGTTGTTAAAGACGCGCTTAAGCCCTGAAGCGAGGCTCAACACATGTTGAGCGCTTCGCCTCGCTTTGTGGGCGCTTTAGTGTCGTATCAAGGCTCTAAGGCATACTTTTCCTTACCAATGAATGTAATCCTGAAAAGGCGACATTAAACTATTGATATTTCACTTTATCGTAATTTTTTTTCAATTTCTTTGCCCATATATTTGTTATTCATGCTTATAATTATTAGATTTGGACTATAAATACATATTTTTACTTTTTCTCCGGTTGCGCCTTTTTTCATTAAAGCCCACGCTTTATTTGCGCTTTACGCTTAAAGTCCCAACCAACCTTAGAACTTTTTTGCGCTTTTCGCCTTTGATAACACTGCACGTGATGAAAGTTGATATTCAGTGTCTTTTTGAAGTTTCAGAGTACCTGGGGGTGAGTTTCGAGAAACATATTCTACTAAGATTCAATGTAATTGACCATTTAAGAGCAATAGGAGGACTTGGTGATGATGCGGGGTTGAGGGAGTTGATTAAACCTAGTAGAATGAAATTTTATAATCTATATTGCAAGCCTTATCCAGAGTGTGAAGCAATATATGGAAGATTTGCAAGAAATGCTGAAGTGAGAAGTCGACATCCAGTGGGAATGTGGAAGCTTTTCAAACCACAAAGTAATCCAAAGTCCAAAGAAGATATTATGAATATTAAGTCATATATGGTTTCACTGGCTTGAGTTCTGGACCTTCCTCTAAATTCTACCCGAAAACACATCTATGTAGCATTCTCTTGGAAGATCCTTTTCTGAGGTATGTTTATCATCCTTATTCATATGCTTTTCCTTAATGCCGTTGTGGTGTGATGTTCTGTTTTGTAGTCTCATTATTTGTATTGGCAGATTAGTTACTAAGAATTCCATGTTGCAGCAATGTGCAATTTTTCTACAATCCCTTTAATAACGAAAGATAATTTTCTTTGTTTTAAAGAAGTAACATTGATAAGGCATCAAGAAGATGCAGATTTATCAAAAGATAATTTTCTTTGTAATTTCTATATATGCTGGGAGGTAAACCAGTAGGATTTTCTTGGCTGGCTATGTTCCTCTTTGGTTTCCTGTATAATACCTCCACTAACATCATCAGATCAACTTGCTCTGGCTCGTTCATATCCTCTATGTTCAGAATTAGAACCGAATACACAGATGATATTCCTTGTTTTCCAAAGTTTTTAGTTCTCCTTTTAGCACTGTTTTGTACGTAACAAACACTTTTTAAACTTTTTGACACCCTTTTTGTGGAATGGAGTTATGAAGCATTTTAACTTATGTGGGGTAAGGTTGGTACATAGTGCAACTTTGTCCTCTATGTGTTTTTTGTCTCATTTTTTTTTCCTGTTGCGCTCATTTATGGGTTTTGTTATATCATGTTTTATAAGCTTCAGAGTCACAAAAATGGTGTATTCTTGCTTACCCTGTTATGTTACATTAAGTTATTAGGAAAAATTTTCTGTATTTTTTCTTGCTCAGGGACTTGGTCTTTGTGACAGTTTTATGATTTTCTTCCTTTTGATTAGGTGATTACTTTTGCATATAGCAGCTTAATTGATTCAAAGGAAATTTGTGTTTTCCAGTGGAATTAGTAATGGATAGGAGGGAAAGTTGGAGTCTTGAAAAGCTCAAACCAGTTTTACTGTAACCTTTTTTTTTTTTGTCAAAAAGCATGAAAAAAATGTGCTTTTTTATTTCCCAGAAATGCATGTGGAAGTTGATTGTTGGGTCATGTCACTGTTGAGGATTTCTAATCTTGTGAAAACACAAGAAAAAGCTTTCCTTTTTGCTCAGTTTTCTTGGTAACCAAACAAGGCAGTACTAATAATCCTCATGTAGTTTTATGTTTCCCAGAATGCAATTATAGAGCATTGCTGTCAAAACATGGAAACTAGTGCAACACTTATAGCATTTTTGGCCAAGCTTCTCCAAACCTAAAACTATTTTTTTTTTTTTTCAAAGTTGAAGTGTTTGACCAAGCTTTTAGAAGAAAAAAATTGTTTTTGAGTAGAAGTAGAAACAGTTTTAAAGAAGCAGAAAAGCGTACCTTCTTCCCTAAAGCACTTTTGAGAAAAATACACTTAGAACCACTTTTTAAAACTTTGGCCAAACACTAATTGCTGCTCAGAAGTGTTTTTCAAATTAATTAACCAAATACAAACCGTTTCTCACCAAAAATACTTCTGAAAAAAAGCAATTTTGAGGAAAAACATTTCTTAAATAAGCTGATTTTAGAAACTTGACCAAACAAGCTATTACACTAAAATTGATCAGTTACCATAAAACACTGCAGGTTGGAAAAAAATAACATAGCGTTGATTGATGGAATAGAATTTTTATACATGAATAATGAAAAGAACTTTTAAACTATTGAATTACTTAAAAATAATCGTAGTAACCAAATGGTAGCTGTGGATTTGTAACTTGAAAAGTAGGATAATACTAAAGTACAAGTTAAGCTATACTAATTATAGTGTCAGTTTGTATAAATTAAATCTTGAACAGATAGTTTGAGGAATGACAATGAAGATTTTGGTGTTTAGTTAATTCTGATGCATGTTTGTTTTTGAATACTAGTAGGCAGGTGAAGTGGGCGCCTGATTACCAAACTTGAACTGTATTTTCGTGCTCTCCAGGTGGGCGCCTGATTGCTGAACTTGAACTGTATTCCCGTGCTCTCCAGGTGGGCGCCTGATTTCAACAAAACTTGAACTGTATTCCCGTTTTTGCCCCAGTTTGGTAGCTGGGCACATACGTGATTGTTTATTGAATATTTTCAAGAATTTGAAAGCTAGATCTCATTATTTAGGAGGGTCCTGACAACTCCTAGTTAAATGACAGTTTTTTTTAAAAGCTGAATTATGTTTTTTAAAGGTATGATTTCCGCTAAATCTGGTTATCTAAGAAGGTCTTAAAATTACATCTCATTATCCAGGAGGGTCTTGAAAGTCAAAAAGCAAGTATTATCCTAAGATGGACAACTTTTACGGTTGAATTATACTGCCCTACAACAGAACTTATGATAAATCTTGTTGTCTAATAGAAATCTTAAAGCCAAGTCCCATTATTCAGGAGGGTCCTGAAAGCTCTTAATTGAATCCTATCTCAAGTATGAAAACTTTGAAGCCAATTTATATTCCTTTGGGGTACATTTATGCTAGATTTTGCTACTCATAATTGTTTTGAATTTTAAACTAGGTTCCATTTTTCAGGAGGGTCCTGAGAATTTACGGTCAAACCATTCTGGTATTTGCTTTTCCTTACGGAGGGTTTCTTCGAAACAAACGAAATTTTCTGCCCCTATTTCAAATCAAGAAAAATCTTGTTAGTTTTAAAAATATGGTGGTTGGTTTGAGGGAGATTGCTCCTTCACTTCCCACGATAACTTTGATTTCCACTCGAAGACCTTACTTGTTTATTGACTAACCACTTTCTTTGTCACCCGTATCACAGAAAATACCTCTTCTCTGTTCAGACCCAATACCTTCTATCTGTTGCATTGCTCATGAACTGACATTTACCAAACCTTTGTGTCTCACATGAATCCCAAAGCACGTCAATTGCCACCCACTCAGTGCGCATGTTGTTCCTTCTTGACTTAAACCACTGGCCTTGGCCTTGAGGTCTATTGCTCCATCACTTGCCATGATAACTTTGATTTTTGCTTGGAAGACCTTGCTTGTCACTGGTTAACCACTTTCTTTTATTGATTTTATCATAGAAAATACCTTTGATCCGTTCCAACCCAACACCCTCTATCTGTTGCATTGTTCATGAATTGACATATACCGATTATTTGTATTTCACATGAATCTCAAAGCACGTTGATTGTTACCAACTCAGTGCGCTTGCTGCTCTTTTCCTGATTTATGCCACTTTGTTATGCTAGCCAGATCCCATTTTGTGCAATTGGAAAGATGGTGACAAATTTTCAAGTCATTTCTCACTTGTTCTGCCCAAACAGACTCAGAAAGAGGAAGTAAACAAGACAAAAAAAAAAACAGAGTAAAGGACAATGGAACGAGACGATTCCTAACAAGAAAACTACAAAGTAGAAACTTATCAGATGTGGATACCAACTCTAATGACCATGACATGCACCTTTGGAGTAAGTGGCCTAATCCGTCAAGCAAGTCTGATGTTCAATTCTTGTTGTGCCTTTTCGCCGTGAAACTGGGCTTTAATGCTCCGATTATCCAATCTGATTCCTGATCCTTATTCGACTTGTAGTGCCCGAGGGGTTTTCACCAAGTCTCTCTCATTTTATTATTTCTCTCGACTCACCGTCGGCTTATGGTGTTGGTGAAGGTTTTCACCAATAAGACTCTCTTATTTTGTTCTTTTTCTTCTTATTTCTTCTGATTCTGCAGATGACAAGGCATTAACCATGGTAAAACATCATATACTCTTGGCATGTCTAAACTCAGTACTCTCAAAGATTATCCGGGAGGTATTTTTTGGACTGTAATGTGGCTTTTGGACAGGGGTAGAAAGAAAAGATATCGAAAAGGCTCTAAATAACTAAGACAACGGGGTTAACTTATTTACAACTTTTGGAATCCATTCTAAACACTTTGCCCCAATTTCTAAAATAAGGGAACTTGATTTTTTTTTTTTTTGAATCTCCCACTCTCGACTTCATAGGATTATGAAATATTTTATTTGGTATGACCGAACCGTGAGGCTGCCTACGTATCTTGTGGTGATAAGAATCAGGTCAAACGTAGTTCACAACGCTACTTTTTGTCACTATTTTCCCTTTCTCTCTTTTTTTCCTTTTTCTTTTCCTTCCTTTTCTCTCTTTTTTTTCTCTTTTTTTTCTCTCTATTTTCTTTTCTTTTTTACAATTTTCCTTTTGAAATGAACTTTCTAAAATAAACCTATGGGGACATGAACTTTTTATTTTTTTTTTTTATGACTCTAACTTGATTCCAAAAGAGGGGAGGTCAAAAAAATTAGTACATGCTCAAAAGGGTATCAAATGGTATAAGTATTTGGGTAGCTGAAAGAGGGCCTCCTCAATCCCTGAAAATACCAAGTACAACACATGCAACTTGAAATGAAAATTGAAAATCATGCACAATATTTTTTTTGCATCTTCGACATTGATATCACTGATATGCCTTCCATTTTTCTTTAGCGCCTTGTCATGTACAAAACCCTCGTTGGGTGATTCCCTCTTCACAATGGATATCCTCCATCAATTCGGAAAGAACTTCCTTGACTTTATCTTGTAACTTGAGATGCACTCGAACTCAAAGATGCTTGCTTCAAATCGTCCGGGATGTACTTTCCTTTAACGAATTCTTGCCATCCTATTAACTTCCAAAATTATCTGCCCCAGTTTCACACGGTTCGGGCTTCAAATGATCTCAAAATGTCCAAATCTATATTTATTTCCCTCAAATGTCCCTATTATCTTCAAAATTATTTCATTGCCCCATGATTAAACTAACTATTGAGACCAGGCCTAGAATTATGCGTGCGTGTCATGTCACTAGAGCCAGTAGAAAAGGAACTAAAAAGGAGAAAAGAACTAAACAAAAAATGACTAGAAATAAAAGAAGACAAGAAATTGCATTAGACAGACGGTGAAATGGTTCGAACAACAAAACAAGCAAACTAAACTGGGGTTACAACCCTGGAACAAACCTAGACAACACCTAACAAGTTACTACGACTAAACAAACCAGGCAAAATAAAAGGATAAAAGAGTTGAGTCACAAGACAATATCCGAATTACAGCCCTGAAATCACCCGGACAATAGAAATGATAACAAAATAAACCGCCAAGACTCCTCCCCAGCTAGCCAAGAGAGGGGCATCTTTCTAATTACCCAGCTCTGCATCTTAGCCACTGAGTTCAACATCAACATTGCTAGAACCTTCACAAGTCTACATCTCATTATCCTTAGCAAATTGCTTTTGGGTCCCTTTGGCCGGCTCGTTCTTATGATCAACTTTCGGAACCAAGAGTGATAGCGCTAAAAGCTTTGCGGCAACTGGCCTTCCGAGGATCTCGGAATAGTTCTCATATTCCTTTTCCACACAAGTCATGTCCTCCATATGCGTCTCAAGCAATGGAATTTGGCTAGTATCTGCTGCATTTGGATTTTGCGCGGTAATGTCACCTGCATCAATAATCTTTTGGACTGCTCCTTTCAGATGCCAACACTTTTCTATGTCATGCCCCGGGGCATCTGAGCAATATGCGCACCTTTGAGAAAAATCAAACTTCTTTGGAAGAGGGTTTGACATTTTTATCTGAATCGGCTTCAACATGTCCAATTGCCTCAGCCTCTGGAATAGACTGGCATACGATTCTCCAATAGGGTGAAAGCCTTTTCTTTTTTCAGTAGTCTTTTCATTTTATACTCTGGCCTCGGGTGGAACCTTTTGCGGGCAGGTGGTTGATATGCCTTAGGGGGTGAGTAAGACATTTGTGGAAGTGGTGTGGGCCTCGGGGATATGGAGCATATGGTGGTGCATTGTGAACGGGGTATCGGGGAAGTGATGTACGATTTTGGGGGTTCTGTGGAGAGAAGTAGCAGTGGGGAGGATTGAAAGGATATCCACGGAGTCGACATTGAGGCTGAAAGCGTTTAGCAAGAATGACCACTGGACCCTGTCGTCGGTGGGGCTCAACAACATCTTTTCTATCAATGGGAGGACTATCCCGAGCGACTTGTTCGTTCCATATGAGCCAGAAATTTCTAAAACTTTCCTTGAGTTTCTTTTCCATCTGAGATAGGGAGGAGCGATCTGGGATAATGTCTATATTGTACTGAAAGCGTCGCACAAAATCTTGAGCCACGTCGCCCAATGTATGCCACTTACCGACATCTTGACGATTATGCCATTCCAAAGCTGTCCCAGTCAAGCTCTCACTGAAATATTCCACCAACAAATCATCTTTCTCGCCAACACTTCTCATTTCACTACAATAATCCCTCAAATGGGCTACCGGATCTCCACACCCATCATACAAGTTAAACTTTGACACTTTAAACCCTGCAGGCAGGCGAACGTCAGGGAACATACACAACTCTTTGTAAGACATGTTAACCTGGTCTCCCATCCCTTGCATGTTCTTTAAGGACTGTTCTATGCTTTTTAACTTCCTGAATATCTTGTCTCGCCCTTCTTTTCCCGTGACTTTTTCATGTTCAGCATGAAGCTCATCCCGAGGGCTCTTCTTGTATGAGTCAGGAACCTTGTGGGCAACCTCTGCGGGATAGTATTGGGAATCATGAGCTTTGAGTGGATATTCATTGTTGGGAATAGTGGATATGACAGGATGACAATTTTGGGGAGAGGTAATTGGAGGATGAGTGATGGAGCTACTAGGACGGTTGGGAAAGCTGTGATAAACGGGTGGATCTGGAGAGTATGGGGGATCATCCGGCACTATGACTGAAGTTTGGGTAAGGGTAGCATCTAAGAAGCTAAGTGGTGGCGGGGGTGGTGCCTTCCCAGTCATCCAGGCCTGATACATGTCCGTCATGTGTTGTTTTAACATCCTTACCTCATCAGCCAAACCAGTGTCCTGTTCAACTAACTGCTTTCGGGCACCGGTATCAACCAACCCAATTTTGTTGTTGTCCGCCATTGCCTTTTGACTTTATGTTGTGGAGAGGAGTTAATACTTCGAAAACCACAAACCAACCACCTTTCTGCTATGAAGATATCAAAAGGAACAAAATGGGGGCATCTCGTTAGCTTTAGGGCATTCAACAACAAAAATATCACATTGCGTGCAATGCACCTAGCAACAATTAGGTTTTAGAATGACTTCGAGGGTCATAAGGTCACTTGGCATCATCCCAATTTGTCCATTTGAATCTTCTCTTCTCTTTTCTTTCCTCACACTTCTTAGCTCGCTCAATTTCTTTCCCCTTTTTTCTTTCTGATTATCGCTCTTTTTCTTCCTTCTCATTTCTCACATCCCATAATTTCACCATCTTTTTCTTCTTTTTTTTCCTTTCCTTTTCTTTTCTTTTGGTAATAATAAAAAAATGATTTGATCGAACCCTATGTAGGTTGTCTACGTATCATGACACCGCATGAATCAGATCTTGCATAGTTCTGGAAAATCAGGAATAAAGGAAACAAACTAACATTCTCCCTTTTTTTTTTTACCTTAATGACTAATCCGATGAGAAAAGAGAAATAAAAGAAGCAAAACCTTTTGTTGAATTTTCTAGACTTAATGTTCTATAACCTATTCTAAACTCAAGCTTAACGGATTTTTTTCCTTTTTCTTTTCTTTTTGGAAACAATCTATTAAGGAAAAATCCTAGAAGAGAAAGATATTTTTTGACTCTTTTTTTTTTGAATTTTCATTTGATATCCCTGAAGAAAAACTTCGTAACGAGAAATGAAAAAGATAAAATTGTTTTTGGATTTCAATTTTTAATTACCTAAAGGAGAAATTTTAAAAATAAACAGAAGATAAGGTATCTTATTTTTTTCTATGTACAATGTCCTAAATCTAGTAAAAATAAAAGAATTTTTTTTCTATTCATTTTTCATCAATTTCGCAAAGAAAAAAACCCCAAAAGATATTTTTTTTCGGATTTTTGGAATCAATATCTTAGAGAAAACCTTTAAAGAGGTACTAAAAAACAAAAAATCTCTTTTTTTAGTCCTAATATACTAAAGAAAATATAAAAATAAATTTTTATTTTAAGTTCTAGATATTAATTGCCTAAAGAAAGAACCACATCAAACGATTTTTTTTCTATTTCTAGGAGTAGAATTCCTAAAGAAAATTCTAACAAAAATATAAAAATGCAAAATATCCTTTTTTTTGGATTTTTGATTTATAACACATCTTTTTTCAATACAAAATAGGAAATACAAAAACGAAAGACCCAACATTACTGTACAAAATTAAAAGGTAAAAGACGACATAAAAAAAATAACAGACTCAAAACATAATAACTAAAAAAAATCTCCTTAAGCAAACTCCTGATTGGATGGTCCTAAGGCGTCTGTCATGCCCAAACTCCGGTAAGTAGATTCACACATGTATGAGAAAACTGAAACCAACACTATGTGAGACAATTACATTCCTTACTAGACACATGCGAGACATGATTGAAGCTATTTCTGCAAAATTAACCTATGCGGCTAAAGTGGATAAAATGCAAGATTGGCTAAGACCCGCGAAGCCAAGAACCTAAGACTTACTAGGAAGGCCGGACCTTATGTGGGTTGCCTACGTATCATGCCCCGAAAGACGAGAATTAGGTATGCGTAGTTCGGGCAAATTAAAAATAACTAATTTAGAAAAAATATTTTTTCTTTTAAAAAAAAATGATGAAACATGTAAAATATTTTTGGATTTCTTTTTCCTCTTTTTTTATTTTTATTTTTGATTTTCGAAAAATGATAAAAAGTGCAAAATCTTTTGAATTTTCATGTTTTTTTTTTACTTTTCTTTTAAAAAATGTGAAAGAAAGCATAGCTGGGCCCTACTTGCCTTATTTTCATACTTCACTTTTTTTTTCATTAGCCCTCAACTATCATTGGTCCGCCAAATGACCCTTTTACCCTTGAATAAATATAACATGTAGCACATAGGATACATCAGGATAGTCTTTTATTTTTGGGTACACTTGTCCTAGACGGACCCAACCCCTGTGTTGAGTCTCCAAAGTCAAATGCACATGATGCAAACAAACGTTCCTACTAGGGATCCAGTATGAGGCTGAGTTATTCTAATTATAAAACCTGGGTATACTGTTCTAGACTTGTGCACCCGAGCAGACCACTCGAGCCGAGGGGAGGTTGCGTACCGGTAACTAAAAGATCATCCGGCTTTGCAACTTGTCCGAACCTCGTTCTATTTGGGATATGACACTAACAGAAAGAAGTCACGACCAGCGTGCACTCCTCGGGAGAGAGAAGAGAGGGGTTTCGTAGCAGTTTATATACAGTTCAGATAATATCAAAGCGGTAAAAGCAACATTTAGCACATTAGGCCCAAACATGTAATAAAATCAGATAATAAATAATGCCAAACATAACAATTCATCTAAGCTCGAATTCTGAACCCTGAACTAGAGATTCTGGGTTCGATCCCCACCAGAGTCGCCAGAGTTGTCACACCTCCTTTTTTCTACCACCTCCGGAAGGGAGTATAAGAGAGTTTTTTTCCAACTTAAAGTGACAATCGAAACGGGATTATTTCATTACAAATTCAGAGTTGCCACTTGGGATAATTTATGGTGTCTCAAGTCATCGGTTTTAAATCCTGAATCGAGGAAAGATTGACTCTGTTATTCAGTCCGCGAACACAAAAATTCGGGTAAGGAATTCTGTTAACCGGGGAGAAGATGTTAGGCATTCCCGGATTCCGTGGTTCTAGCACGGTCGCTCAACTATTATTTTTGGCTCAATTATCTGATTTTAAAATACTTTTAAACCTATGTGCATTCTTAACTTTAAAACCGCTTTAATTAATTGTTATTTTTTTAGGAGAAAGATTAAACGTCATCTAAAACACGTCTTGAATCACGTCATATAAATGCACCCGCGGTCCACGACACATTTTATCTAACGTTGTTGAGATTTGAATTTGGGTCACATAAATGCACACCCAAGTTTAGGAAAGTGATTTTTTAAATTACGCGCCTAAAGCAAGCTACGAAATTTGTATTATTTTTCTAAACTACTTTGAGATTATTGTGCAAAGTTAAAGAAATTATGGATAAAAAATATTAAGGAGGAAATGACGTAATCTAGTCATTAGGCTATTTAGATCAATTGCATCTTAAAGTTGTCATGCCGCATTGATTATCAAAATCATCTCAAAACCAAAAGCTTCTAACAATTCCATATTACTATCGTGACCCACTTGTTATGAATCACTTTAATGTAAACCCAAAATTATAAGTGCTAATTAAACCCAACTGCCCGTTCAATTCACCATCAAAACTTACGTATTCACTTAAATAAGAAATGACAACAAATTAATCTATAGGACACAAAGAAACAGACTACTCAATAACGCACAAACCAAGGTATTTACTACTCACAAATGAAAAATATGGCATAACATTAAATAAGTACTAAATCAATACACAAAAATGAAACGAATAGTTTACCATCAAAATTTATGAATTACCCATTTAATATGCCAATTCAAGATGACAACTGTATACATATATGCAAAGGCAATGGAATTAAAACTATATCAAAGTTTTTTTTAAAAAAAACGCATGAAGTCAAAGAGAGTACCAAGAACTTTGCATTAATTAAAAATGGGATAAGAACTGAACCTCCGCGAGCACTGATGCTCAGTATATACAAAGCTTCCTATGGACTAAGAGCTTCATGCGTAACCTTGACTAGAGATCTCACCAACATCTTGAACGGAACCAGCAACCAACGCTCGGGGCTTTAACTAAACTCAATCTCAAAATGCTGTTATTTTGTGAGGAAAGAGGGCTATTTTCGAGTTGTTGTTCAGCTGAATTTGGAGCTTCTTTGGACTGGTTTTACTGGTTATTCTATGGATGTAGGAGATGGGCTGGTTGTTGTGATGTTCAGGGGTGTGGTTAAGAAGAAGGAGCTTCAGGGGAGGAGGGGGTCGTCTCGTTATTGTCTATGGTCATGGTCGATGAAGAGAGCAGGGGTCGTTTGGAGAAGACGACGCGGGGGGGGGGGGGGGGGTGTGCTCTCTTTGGTTGCGGCGCTGGTTTTTCAGACGCCTTTTTCAGTGTATATGTCTAGCGTGCCTTCTTCAGCTTTTTGCTTTAGGAGTAGGTCCCTATATTTGTAGTCTAGGTTTAGGTTATTTATTTTTCTCTTAGGTCCTTAGGGTCCTTTTTATTTATCTTTTGTTCCCAAGATGAGTCTAGAAAGGTCCCTAGGATTAACTTGATGGGTATTGGGTATTGGAATTAATGGGCGAGAAATTTGGGCATTTATGACTAGCTATGCTTAAAATTAGCTTAATTAACTAAAAATATTATCCAAAATATTAATTAGCCCTACTTAAGTAAAAATAATTATTAAAATAAGACTGCCCGTTAAAACAAAACTATTTTTGAGTATTTTCAAGATTAAAAATGACTACAAAACATTAATGAAACTATTTTTGTAATTTTCGTTTTCTTGTAATAAAATAAAGTAAAAGAGTAATATTAGTTGAAATAGCTATATTAGGCCTAAATTAAATATTTACGTGCTAAAATATGAAAAATCTTAGGGAGGGTCAAAAATCACATGTCTACATATGTGTGGCATTGATCTTGCTAAAGTTGCACTCAGAAAACTGGAGCTCAATGCCATTAAATATCCTGTTAGCCTTTACAAAGGTTCATCCAAAAAGCTTACTCTTTCTACCAGCATCAACATCAACAATGGCAGTGAATGGTGGGACTGATGATGTTGCCTAACCTTCTTTGATTTCTTTTGCCTTTTTTTAGGGTCTTAACAACCTCTCTATTTTATAAGATAGGGGTAAGATTTGTATATACACTATCCTCCCCAGACTCCATTTATGGGATTATACTGGGTTCGTTGTTGTTGTTTCTTAAACTTGCTATGTCACCTACTAGGTTTTTGTGCTAAAGTGGTATAGTGTTGATTTGAAGTGCCAAGTCAACCAATTTCTGCCTTTCTGGATTATTTAGCTTTTGCCTTGTGCATGTTCCTTTTGCCTCCTGGTTAATACTATTTTCGTCACACAAATGTGTTCGAGATTTGAATTGGGAGTCTTGGAGCAAATGGTAAAGTTATTTATATGTGACTTATATATCAGATGTTCGAGTTGTGGAAGCAGTAGGCTTGACTGTCTAAGTCACATCCCTAGGATTACGACCCTTCTTCAGACTCTACTTGGACGTGAGATGCGTTTTGCATCGGACTGCCAAAATATATTGAGATTTGTGTAGTATAATAATAGTAGTACTAACATAGTTGGTGTTGGAAAATATTGGTGTGCACTTGCCATTGTCTTGCATGAGCACCATTTGGGGTGGTGTGCCTTGAATATGTGTCGAGGGTGTTTATTGTTTCCTTGTTTATTTGACGTAGATGAATTTTTTCATTATCAGATCATTCTAAAGATAGCTATAATAAATTTATAAAAAGTGAAATTAAGAACTTGAAAAATAAGGAAATTAAAGTTATTTGCGAGAACAGATTAAAATATGTCAATTGTGTAAAATTTCTTTAGAAGTTCGTGTATATAAGTTACATTATTTTTCGTTTTTGTTTTGTTTATGACCAAAGAGAGAATGGGTGACTTGTTTCTATCCGAAGCACACGGTGTGTTGCAAACCAATCTGCCTGATTGCACGAGTTGATTTGGTCAGATACTGTGACGATTTTTTCATTTTTCGTGTGCTAATGTTTATGCCATTTTTATCAATTTGGGTGGCGGGCTTCGAATCACATAATTTTTTAGGCCCATCAGAAACGACCTAATAAATAATAGTCATGGTTTCTCCGTGATGATTCCTCGTTTTTGGCATTTTTGGGCCATAAAACAGGAATTTATGACGATTATCAAATTTTCTTGTGCTACACCATCTTCATGAATTCGGACGACAAGCTCTAAATCGCTAAAAATTATGCGGGCCCATAAAAAATGACCTAATGAATAATAGTCATTCTTCACCATGACTATTCCTTGTTTCTTGGTATTTTAGAGCCATGAAATAGGAATTAAGGACGATTTCTGATTTTCATGTGTTAATGTCCATCCCATCTTTATGAATTCAGATGATTGGCCCCGAATTACCTAAATTTTTTTGAGCTTATCAGAAACAACTAAATAAATAATGGTCATTGTTTCACCATGATCGGTCTTCATTTTTTTGGCATATGTCATTAAACAAGAAATGTCACTAAATACGATGACTAGCTTCGAAAAGCCTAAAACTTTGTAAAAAAAATGACCATTTACATGAATTCGGCGACTGACCCTGAATCTCTTAAAATTGTACGTTTCTATAAAAAAAAATAACCTGGTGAACAATAGTCATCGCTTCGCCATGGTTGTTCCTTGCTTTTTGGCCCTTTAGGCCCATAAAATAGTAATTCAGGACGATTCCCAGATTTTCGTGTAGTCCACTCCATCTGAATGATTCAGGCGACCAACCAGAATCTCCTAAAATGTTGCACCCATAAAAAATGACCTAATGAACAATAGTTATCGTTTCACCATGACTATTCCTCGTTTTCTGGCGTTTTAGGGTTATAAAACAGGAATTCAGGCCGATTCCTATATTTTCTTGTGCTATAGTCCACCAACTGCATGAATTCAGGGGACTGACCCCAAATCTCCTAAAATTTTGCGGGCCCATCAAAATCGACATAATGAACAATAGTCATTGCTTCGCCATGATCGTTCCTCATTTTTAGCGTTTTCGGGCTATAAAATAGAAATTCAGGATGATTCCCAAATTTTTATTGCTATACTCCACACCATCCGCATGAATTCGAGCAATCGGCCCCGAATCTCCTTTTAAACCCATAGTAAATGACATAATGAACAATAGTCATTGCTTTGCCATGATTGTTTCTTATTTTTTGGCGTTTTAGGGCCATAAAAACAGAAATTCAAGACGATTCCCAAATTTTTCTGTGCATGAATTCGGGAGACCGACCCCGAATATCTAAAATTATGCGGGCCCATCGTAAACGACCTAATGAACAATAGTCATTGCTTCACTATTACTGTTCCTCATTTTTTGGCGTTTTAGGGACACAAAACAAGAATTCAAGACGATTCCCGGATTTTCATATGCTATAGTCTACGCTATCTTCATGAATTTAGGCTACCAGCCCCGAATATCCTAAAATTGTATGGTCGATAGAAAATGACCTAATTAACAATAGTCATCACTTTCTCATGACCGTTTTTTTTTTGCATTTTAGGGCCATAAAATAGGAATTCAGGACGATACCCATATTTTCGTGTGCTATAGTCAA
This sequence comes from Nicotiana tabacum, assembly GCF_000715075.1. Lineage (NCBI taxonomy): Eukaryota > Viridiplantae > Streptophyta > Magnoliopsida > Solanales > Solanaceae > Nicotiana > Nicotiana tabacum. The sequence goes on from NC_134086.1 coordinate 5,828,475, forward strand.
TATATCTGCATGAATTTGGGTGGCCGACCCAAATCTCCTTTACGGGCCCGTAAAATGACCTTATGAAGAATATTAATCCCTTCGCCATGATGGTTCCTCATTTTTTGGCGTTTTAGGACCATATTACATGAATTCAAGACTATTCCAGATATTCGTTTTATAGTTCACAAGATCTATATGAATTCAGGCGACCGACCTCGAATCTCCTAAAATTTTGCGAGCCCATAAAAATAACCTAATGAATACTCCCTCCGTTCCAGTTTATGTGAACCTATTTCCTTTTTGGTCTGTTCCAAAAAAAAATGATCCCTTTCTAAGTTTGGAAACAATTTAGCTTGAACTTACAATTCTACCCTTATGAGAAACTTTTATAACCACACAAATAATCAGGACCTCTTTTTGACTTGTTTAGGATCACACATTCCATTTTATTTTTTATTTTTTCTTAAACTCCGTGCCCAGTCAAACAGGTTCACATAAATTGGAACGGAGGGAGTAATAGTCATTGCTTCGCCATGACTGCTCATCGGATTTAGCATTTTAGGGCCATAAAAAAGGAATTCAGAATGATTCCTAGATTTTTGTATGCTATAGTCCATGCCACTTGCATGAATTCGGGCGACCGACCTCGGATCTCCTACAATTTTGCTGGCCCATAAAAATGACCTAATGTATAATAGTTATCGCTTCGCCATGATCGTTTCTTGTTTTTGGCATTTTAAGGCCATAAAACAGGAATTAAAGATGATTGTTAGATTTTTGTGTGGTATAGTCCACACCATCTGCATGAATTCAGGTGATCAATCCCGAATATCCTAAAATTTTGCGGGCCAATAAAAAAAACTAATGAACAATAGACATTGCTTCGATGTGATCGTTCCTCATTTTGATATTTTAGGGCCATACAACAGGAATTGAGAAGGATTCCTAGATTTTCGTGTGCTATAATACCAACCCTAAATATCCTAAATTTTTGTGGGTCCATAGAGATATAATAAACAATAGTAATTGCTTAGCTATGATCGTTCCTCATTTTATGGCGTTTCAGGGCCACCAAATTGGAATTCAAGACGATTCCCAAATTTTTGTGTGTTATAGTACATGCCATCTGTATGAATTCGAGTAACCGCCCCGAATGTCCTAAAATTTTACGAGCACATAAAAGACGACCTAATGAATAATAGCCATTGCTTTGCCCTGACCGCTGCTTATATTTTGGCATTTTAGAGCCATGAAATAGGAATTCAGGACGATTCCAGATATTGGTGTGCTATAGTCCATGCCATCTACATGAATTCGGGCGATCGATACCGAATCTCCTAAAATTTTGTGAGCCATCAAAAATTACATGATGAACAATAGACATCGCTTTGTCTTGACCTTTCCTCGTTTTTGGCGTTATAGGGATGTAAAACATGAATTCATAATGATATCTGAATTTTTGTGTGGTATAGTCTATACCATCTGCATGAATTCGAGAGATCGACCCCGAATCTACTAAAATTTTGGGGATAAAACATGAATTCAGGACGACCTAATTAACAATAATCATTGCTTTGCCACGATCACTCCTCATTTTTTGGTGTTTTAAAGCCATAAAAGAGGAATTCAGGATGATTCCCAAATTTTATGTGCTATAGTCCGCGTCTTCGGCTTGAATTCAGGCGACCAACCCCTGATCTCCTAAAATTTTACGGGCCCATCAAAATGACCTAATGAAAAATAATTGTCGTATCGCCAATGTCGTTTTAAGGCCATAAACCATGAATTTAGGACAATTCTCAAATTTTTGTGTGTTATAGTCCACGCCATATACATGAATTCCGACGACTGACCCTAAATCTTTTAAAATTTTGCGGGCCTATAAAAGTGACTAACCCCGAATCTCCTTAAATTATCCGGCCCATAAAAATCAACCAATGAACAATACTCATTGCTTCTCTATGATCGTTCCACATTTTTTGGCATTTTAGAGCTATGAAACCGGAATTCAGGACGATTCCCAGATTTTTCGTATTCTACAGTCCATGCTATCTACATGAATTTGGGCAACCGACCCCGAATCATCTAAAATTTTGTGGGCCCATAAAAAGACCAAATGAACAATAATCATCGCTTCTCTATGACCATTCCACATTTTTTGCATTTTAGGGCCATAAAACAATAATCCAGAACGATTCTTAGATTTTCGCGTGCTATAGTCCATGTCGTCTGCAAAGAATTCTGGCGGCTGGCCCCGAATCTCTTAAAATTTTGCGGGGCCGTGAAAAATGATATATTGAACAATAGTCATCACTTCACCATGATCATTCCTCATTTTTTGGCGTTAAAGGGTCATACAACAGGAATTCAAGACGATTCCTAAATTTTTTTGCTATAGTCTATGCCATCTGCATAAATCCGTGCGAGCGACCATAAATCTCCTAAAATTATGTAGGCCCATAATAAAAAAACCTAATGAATAATAGACATCGCTTTGCCATGATAACAAATGACCTAATGAACAATAGTTATCGCTTCTCCATGACTATTCCTCGTTATTCTGCATTTTAGGGCCATAAAACATGAATTCAGGACGATTTCCAATTTTTTGTGTGCTATATTTCACGCCATCTGTGTGAATTCCGACAAAAGGGCCCTGAATCTTCTAAAATTTTGTGGGCCTATAAAAATGATCTAATGAACAATAGTCATCGCTTCGCTATAATCGTTCCTTATTTTTGGAAGTTTAGGGCCATAAAACAGGAATTCATGACAATTTCTTGATTTTCATATGCTATAAATCCATGCCATCTGGATTAATTCGGGCATCCGGCCCCGAATCTCCTAAAATTTTATGGGTCCATCAAACGACATAATGAACAATAGTCATCGCTTTGCCATGGCTGTTCTTCGTTTTCTGCGTTTTAGGACTATTAAATAGGAATTCAGGATGATTCTCAGATTTTCGTATGCTATAGTCATGCCATCTGCATGAATTTGGGCAACCTGCTCCGAATCTCCTAAAATTTTGTCGGCTCATCAAATGATCTTATCACGACCCAAAATTAAACCCGATCATAATGGCGCCTATCGTGGTACTAGGCAAGCCAACACACTTATCAAATAATTCGATATTTTATTAAAGGATAGGTAAAAACCCTTTTTTCATACTGAAATTTCATAAAAAGAGTTCAACTCAAAAACAAAATGCGGAAATAAATAGCCTGACATCGGGGTGTCACTAAGTCATGAGCAACGACTACAACTGTTATGAAAATAGCAAGACTAACATAGTCTGAGAATAACAAAAATACACTAAAGGCAAGATAAAGAAGGAGAAAAGTAGGACTGCGATCGCCAGGTAGCTACCTCGCTATCTCCGATGATCCACTACTGCTAAATCAACAACCGCTACCGTGGCTAGAGATACCTGGATCTGCACACAAGGTGCAGTGAAAACGTAAGTACACTAACTCAGTAAGTAACAAATCCAAACTATAGACTGATAGGTAGTGACGAACTTAACCTTAATAGGTAATAAAAATAAACTATGCAGGAAATATAGGCATGCTATCAGTTCAAGTATACAGCTCAAACAGTAAAATAAATATGGATATGAACAATGTGAAATATAAAGCTCAACTAAATTCTACATGCCCATACAGAGAATGTACGAAATGCACCATGTACTCCCACTCTCAAGTGCTCAACCACTCGGTACTGCATATGGCCATCCGGCCCAGGAAAATCCATCCCGGAACATATACAACACTGACTGCAAGTCAAGTAGTATCGAGGAAGAAGGGTAATCCAACCCTGAGGAGAAATCCATCTCCAGGTATATATATATACATACTCAACCACTCGGTACCGCATATGACCATTCGACCCAGGGAAATCCATCCTGGAACATACTCATCACTGACTATAAGTCACTCGTATCGAGGATAAGGGTAATCCAACCCTGTGGAGAAATCCATCTTTAGATATCAATACTTCGGACGAATCCATGTCCAAGGAAATCCATCCCTCAATAATATCATATGTGCTCACTGGAGGTGTGTTATAGACTCCGGAGGGGCTCATACAGCCCAAGCGCTATCATAATCATCAACATAACTGCTGCGGCGTGCAACCCGATCCCATAACTGTCACTCGTAATCAGGCTCTCGGTCTCACTGAGTCATCACTTTCCAGTCTCACACACCGGCTCACAATGCTATGAAAACTAGCCCGGAACAACGATATGATGTGCCAGTAAATAACAACTGAGACTGAGATATGATATGAAATGTATGAATAATACTGAGTACGGAATATCAATGAAACTAGTGAGATGACAGCAACAAACGACTACTAGGGGTCCCAACAGTATCGGCGTAAAGCCTTAACATGATACCTAGAATGATTGACAACTCATTTACTTAATCACATGATGGAAACACAGATATCAGGAAGAAAGAGTCACTAGACGATGCCATGGAATGAACCAGGCCACAATTCTCATGGTGCCCGCCCGCCCGCCCGTCACTTGGCATGTGCGTCACCTCAATACTAATCATATAACACATAGTTTGGGGTTTTGAATCCTCAAAACCAAGTTTGGAAGCTTTACTTACCTCAAACCAAGCCAAAATCCTATTCTGCGATGCCTTTGCCTCTCGAACCGGCCTCCAAATGCCCCGAATCTAGCCAAAAGCAATACAATGCAATCAATATAGGCCAAGGAACCAATTCCACATGACAAATTACTTAATTGGACATAAATCCTGAAATCCACTCAAACATGGCCCCCGGGCCCACGTCTCGGAATCCGAAAAAGTCACAAAACTAGAAAGTCCATTCACTCACGAGTACATACATACAAAATTTATCAAAATCCGACTCCACTTGGTCCCTCAAATCCTCAAATCAACTCTCCAAAATCCCAAGCCCTAACCCCTCATTTCACCCCTAATTTTCACTAATTAATTGATAAAACAACGGAAAAACACATAGATAGGAGTACTAGAGCTTAAGAAACTTACCTCACTGAAAACCCCTTGAATATCCCTTCAAAATCACTCCAAAAGTTCCAAAAATCGACTAGACAATGGTGGAAATGAACCAAAATTTGCGAAGTTTGCTATTGATACTTTCTGCCCAAGTCTTCCGCACCTGCGGCCATATATCCGCTCCTGCAGAACTGCACCTGTATTCATTTACTCTCACCTACAGAAACCACTTAAATCCTCAAAATCGCACCTGCGGGCGCGCAGCTGCGCACATCCTTCCGCTTCTGCGGAACCAACCATTCTCCCTTCTTCTACATCTGTGCCTCAGGTCTCGCACCTGCGGGCTTGCAGATGCGACAAATCCTTCGCACATGCGGCTCCAGCCACCTTAGTCTTGGCCGCATCTGCGAATCTTTCTCCGCTTTTGTGGGCTCGCACTTGTGGTTCCCACTCCGCAGGTGCGCTTATGACAACTGAGTTCAACTTCAGCAATTCTCCAATTCCAAACTTATTGCGCCAATTACCAAAATCAACCCGAGGCCCTCGGGACCTCTACTAAACATACCAAGTCGTATAACCTCATACAAACTTAGTCAAGCCTTCGAATCACTCAAAACAACATCAAAACACCAAATTACCCTCGGATTCAATCCTAAGAACTTCTAAACTTTCAAATTTCACAAACGATGCCGAAACCTACCAAATCACGTCCGAATGACCCCAAATTTTGCACACAAGTCAAAAATGACACCACGAACCTACTCCATCTTCCAGAATTCCATCCCGACTCCGATATCAAAATTCCCACCACCGGCAAAACTTGCCAAAATTTCAACTTTCGCCAATTCATGCTTAATTCTACCACGGACCTCCAAATCACATTCTAGACGAGCTCCTAAGTCCAAATCACGTAGCGGAGCTAATGGTACTATCAAAATTCGAATTCGAGGTTGTTTACACATAAGTCAATATCCTGTCAATTTTCCCAATTTAAGCATTCACAAAATAGACGAAGTGTCTCAATTTACTCCAAAATTACTCCGAACCCGAACCAACTAACCCGGTAAGTCAAAATACAGCTGAAAAATACAAAAGAAGCAGGAAATAGGGGAACGGGGCTATAACTCTCGAAATGACCGGCCGGGTCGTTACAGATTTGATGAAAAGTATTGCTTTGCCATGATCGTTCCTCCCTTTTTGGCGTTTTAGGGCCATAAAATAGGAATTCAGGACATTTCTTTAATTTTCGTGTGCTATAGTCCATTCCATTTGCATGAACTTGGACGACCAGTCCTGAATCTCCTAAAATTTTGTGGGATCAACAATAATGACGTGATGAACATTAATCATCACTTCGACATGACCATTCCTTATTTTATGACATTTTAGGGCCGTAAAACAGAAATTCAGGACGATACCCGAATTTTTTTGTGCTATAGTCCACGCCATTTGCATGAATTTGAGCAACCAGCCCCGAATCTACTAATACTTTGTGGGCCCACATAAAACTACCTAATGAGGAATAATCATCGCTTTGCTATAACCATTCCTCATTTTTTGGTGTTTTAGGTATATAAAATAGGAATTCAAGCCGATTCCCAAATTTTTATATGCTATAGTCCATGCCATCTGCATGAATTCAAGCGACTGACCCCGAATCTTCTAAAATTTGGCGGAACCATAAAACACGATCTAGCGAACAATGGTCATCGATTCGCCATAATCGTTCCTTATTTGTTTTTTTTTGTATTTTAGGGTCATAAAACATGAATTAATGATGGTTCTCAAATTTTTGTGTGCTATAATCCACGCATTCTATATGAATTCAGACGACCGGCCCCGAATCTCATAAAATTTTGTTGGCCCATAAAAAAGACCTAGTGAACATTAATCGTCTCTTAGCCATGACCGATCCTCTTTATTTTGGACGCTTTAGGGCCATAAAATAGGAATTCAGGATGATTCCTTGATTTTTGTGTGCTATAGTCCATGCTATCTGCAAGAATTTGGGCGACCGGCTCCGGATCTCCTAAAATTATGCGGGCCATAAAAATGACTTAATAGAAAATAATCATTGCTTCGCTAGGACCACTCCTCATTTTTGGGCATTCTAGGGCTGTAAAACAAGAATTGAGGACGATTCCCAGATTTTCGTGTACGTCATCTGCATGAATTCGGGCGATCGATCTCGATTCTCCGCGGGCACGTACACAACTACCTAATAAACAATAGTCATCGCTTCTCCATGAGTGTTCCTCATTTTTAGCATTTTAGTGCCATAAAATAAGATATTAAGATGATTCCCAGATTTTTGTGTGCTATAGTCCATGATATCTGCATGAATTCGAGCGACCAACCTAGAATCTCCTAATATTTTGCGCGCCCATAAAAACGAGCTAATGAACAATAGTTACCGCTACGACATGACCGTTTCTTATTTTTTGGCGTTAGTTCCATAAAACATGGATAGGAACGGGCGATCCTTCTATTTATTTGATTGAACCTAGTTCGAGAGAAAGAGTCCTAGGGTTCCAAACCTTTGTTTTTCACCGAGAAGAAATCAATATAATCGTCTAACGAATCGTCTGATACTAGATGAAGAGGTACCTTAGAATTCACCTTACCCGTCGATGAAAAAGTGGGACTTGAGAGGAGCTGAACCTGCTAAGGACATAGAATCCAACACCACCTACCAGAGCCAAGGTACTCAACCTCTGGAAATGGTCTTTAATGTGAATTTCGAACTCGCTATGCTTGGCACGGTCCCATTCTACGCTATTTGATCGAGATTCGAAATACCCTTCTTCGCCGCCACCTTCCTTCAAAGGTAGCCCAATTGGAATATTGTACACTTTCCTTACAGATTCCATAAAGATTATTCAACAGGCTCTTACAAAAATTTAGAAATCCGACGTTTTGATAGATTAAAAGATCCTGAATAGAATGATTTTGAATATCGATTTATTAGTAAAAAACCTTCTCCAACTTTTGAATTGTCGAAACCAGAACTTTATGTGAGAGTTGAAGCCCCGAAAGGAGAATTGGGAATTTATTCACGACAATTTCCACATGTTCTTTTGCTATAGTCCATGCTATTTGTATGAATTAAGGCAACCAACCCTGAATCTCCCAATATTTTGCGGGAATAACCTAATGAACAATAGTAATTACTTCAACATGACCGTTCTTCGCTTTTTGGTATTTTAGGGCCATAAAATAAAAATTCAGGATGATTTCCAGATTTCTTATGTTATGGTCCACGCCATCAGCATGAATTCGGGCTACCGACCTTGAATCTGCTAAAATTTTGCGGGCCATAAAAAATGACCTAATGAACAATAGTCATCGCTTCGCCATGATCATTCCTCGTATTTTTGCATTTTAGGGCCATCAAACAGGAATTCAAGATTATTCATAGATTTTCATGTGCTACTGTCCACGCTATCTACATGAATTCGGGCGGCCAGCTCTGAATCTCCTAAAATTTTGCAAGCTCATAAAAAACGACCTAATAAACAATACTCATCTCTTTGCCGTGATCGTTCCTCGTGTTTTGGCATTTTAGGGTCATGAAAAAGCATTTAGAACGATTCCCATATTTTTGTGTGCTATAGTCCATGCCATCTGCATGAATTCCGGCGATCGGCTTTGAATCTCCTCAAATTTTATGGCCCATCAAAACGATCTAAAGAACAATTGTTATCACTTCGCCATGATCATTCCTCATTCATTGGCATTTTTGGGCTATAAAAAAGGAATTAAGAATGATTCCCTAATTTTCGTGTGCTATAGTCCACACCATCTGCAAGAATTCGGGCGGTTGGTGCCGAATCTCCAAAAAAGCGCGGGCCCATTAAAAACAACTTAATGACATTAGTCATCACTTTGCCATGATCATTCCTCATTTTTTTGCCACTTTAGGTTCATAAAAAAAGAATTCAAGATGATTCGTATATTTTTCCTGTGCTAGCCATCTACATTAATGCTAGCGAGTGGCCTTGAATCTCCTAAAATTTTGCGGTCCCGTGAAAAATGACCAAATGAATAATATTCATCGCCTTGCCATGATCGTTACTCGCTTTTTTTCATTTTAGGCCATAAAACTATAATTTCATCCGATTTCCAAATGTTCGTATGCTATAGCCCATGCCTTCTATATGGACCTGGGCCACCAGACCCGAATCACCTAAAATTTTGTCGGACCATCAAAAACGACCTAAGGAGCAACAATCACTGTCTCCTCATGATTATTCCTTATTTTTTGGCATTTTAGGGCCATAAAATTGTAATTCCGCCCAGTTTCTAAATTTTTGTGTGCTATAGCCCACACCTTCTAGATAGGCCTGGACCCGAATCGCCTATTGTCGAACCATCAAAAACGATCTCAGGAACAATAGTCACTACCTCGCCATGACCATTCCGCCCAATTTTTAAATTTTCGTATGCTATAGCCTATGCCTTTTATACGACCCGACCACCGGACTCAGATCACCTAAAAATTTTCCAGACCATTAAAATGACCTAAGGAATAACAGTCACCGCTTCGCCAGGATTGTTCCTCATTTTTTGGTATTTTAGAGCCATAAAGCTGTAATTCCACCCGATTTCCAGATTTTCATGTGCTAGCCCACGCCTTTTGCAAGGGTCCAGGCACTACACCCAGATCACCTAAAAAAAATTTGGGCCATAAAAAATGACCTAATGAATAATTGTCACCATTTCACCATGACCGTTCCTCATTTTTTGGCGTTTTAGGGCTATAAAATTGAAATTCCGCCCGATTTCAAGATTTTCGTGTACTATAATCCATGCCTTCTGCCCGATCCACTGGACAGATCGCCTAAAAAAATTTCCGGAACATAAAACATGACCTAAGGAGCAATTGTCACTGCCTCGCCATGACCGTTACTCGTTATTTGTCATTTAAGGGCCATAAAACTGGAATTTCGTCCGATTTCCAGATTTTCATGTGATATGGCCCACGCCTTCTACATGAGGCCTTGGTTACGGGAACTGGATCACCTAAAATTTTGCCGGACAATAAAAAATGATATAAGGAACAATAGTCACCACATTGCCATGACCGTTCCTTATTTTTTGGCGTTTTTGGGCCATTAGAGTTTAATCCCATCCAATTCTCAAATTTTCGTGTGCTATAGCCCACACATTCTACATAGGCCCGTGTTACTGGACCCGGATCGCCTAAAATTATCTCGGACCATCAAAAACGATCTAAGGAATAATAGTCACCATCTCGCCATGACAGTCACTCATTATTTGGTATTTTAGGGCCATAAAATTGTATTCCATCGGATTACCAGATTTTCGTGTCCTATAGCCCATGATTTTTGAATGGGCTGGGGAAACCGAACTCAGATCGCCTAAAATTTTGTCAGACCATAAAGAATATCCTAAGAAAAAATAATCACCACATCGTCATGACTGTTACTCATTTTTGGCGTTTAGGGCAATAAAACTGCAATTTCACGTGATTCCTATATTTTCGTGTGCTATAACCCATGCATTCTGCATGGGCCCGTGCTACCTGACTTGGATCGCCTAAAATTTTGTCAGAGAAATCAAAAGCAGCCTAAGAAACAATAGTCACTGCCTCACCATAACCGTTCCTCGTCTTTTGGCATTTTAGGGCCATAAAACTGGAATTCCGCCTCATTCCTAGATTTTCTTGTGCTATAGCCAATGCCTTCTGCACGAACCCGAGACACCGGATGCGGATTGCCTAAAATTTTCCAGACCATCAAAAACAACCTTAAGAACAATAGTCGCCGCCTCGCCATGACCATTCCTCGGTTTTAGGCGTTTAGATCCATAAGACTAGGATTCTGTTTGATTCTCAGATTTTCGTGTGCATTAGGCCACGCCTTGTGCTTGGGCCCACGCCACAGACTCGATTGCCTAAAACTTTTCTGGACCATAAAAAACGACTTAAGGAATAATTGTCACTGCCTCGCATGACTATTCCTCATTTTTTGGCATTTTAGGGCCAAAAAACTAGAATTCTGCCCGATTCCCAAATTTACGTGTACTATGGCCCACGCCATGGGCGCGGACCCGTTGTCTAAAATTTTACCAGACCATCAAAAATGACTTAAGGAACAATAGTCACCGGTTCGCCATGAACTTTCATCATTTTTTGGCATTTTAGGGCCATAAAACTGGAATTCCGCCCAATTCCCAGATTTTTGTGTCCTATAGCCCACGCTTTTTGCATGGGCCTGGGCCATCGTACCCAGATCGCCTAATATTTTGTCGGACCATAAAAAATGGCCAAAGAACAATAATCACTACCTTGTCATGACTGTTACTCATTGTTTTGCTTTTAAAGGCCATAAAACTGCAATTTCGCTCGATTCTAATATTTACGTGTGCTATAGCCTACGCTTTCTGCATGGGCCCGTACCACTGGACCTGGATAGCCTTAAATATTTTTGGGCCATAAAAAAGGACCTAAGGAAAAATAGTCACCGCCTCGCCATATCCATTACTCGTGTTTTGACATTTTAGGGCCATAAAATTAAAATTTCGCCCGATTCCTAGATTTTCATGTGTTGTAGCCCTCGCCTTCTACATGGACACGGTCCACCGGACGCGGATTGCCTAAAATTTTGTCGAAAAATAAAAAATGACCCAAAGAATAATATACATAGCCTCTCCATTACCGTTCTTCATTTTTGGCGTTTTAGGGCAAGAAACTGGATCCGCCTAATTCCTAGATTTTCATCCACGCCTTCTGCATGGGCCTAGGCCACCAGATCCAGTTCACCTAAAATTTTACCGGACCATAAAAAATAATCTGAGGAACAATAGACAACGCATCGCCACGACCTTCCCTTATTTTTTGGTATTTTTGGGCAATAAAATTGAAATTCTACCCGATTCCCAAATTCTTTTGTGCTATAACTCACGCCTTCTGCATGGACCCGATCCACCCGACTAGGATCGCCTAAAATTTTGTTGGACCATCAAAAACGACCTAAGGAAAAATAGTCACCGCCTCACCATGACTGTTACTCATTTTTTGGCCTTTGAGGGCCATAAAATTGAAAGTTCGTCTGATTCTCGGATCTTTCTGCATAGGCACGGGCCACCGAACGCGGATGGCCTAAAATTTTGCAGGACCATAAAAATGACCTAAGGAATAATAGTCACCACCTCGCCATGACCGTTCCTCATATTTTAGTGTTTTAGGGCCATAAAATTGAAATTCCTTCTGATTCATAGATATTCGTGTGCATGGTTCCAGCAACCAGACCCGGATCGCGTAAAATTTTGCCGCATCAAAAATGACATAAGGAATAAAAGTCACCGTCCCTTCATGACCGTTCCTTGTTTTTTGGCCTTTAAGGGTCATAAAACTAGAATTCCGTCCGATCCCAGATTTTCTTGTGCTATTTCCCACGCCTTCTACATGGGCCAAAGGCACCAGACACGGATCGCCCAAAATTTTGCTAGACCATAAAAAATGACCTAAGGAACAATAGTTACCTCCTCGCCATGACCGTTCCTCGTTTTTTTGGTGTTTTAAGGCCATAAAATTAGAACTCCGCCAAATTTCTAGATATTCGTGTGTTATAGCCCACGCCTTCTGCATGGGCCCGGGAGGCCAGATCCGGAATGCCTAAAATTTGTTGGACTATAGAAAATGATCTAAGGAAAAATAGTCCACGCCTTCTGCATGGGCGTTGGCCATCGGATCCGGATGGCCTAAAATTTTGCCGGACTATCAAAAACGACCTAAGAAACAATAGTCACCGTCTCGCCATGACCGTTCCTCATTTTTTAGCGTTATAGGGCTCTAAGATTAGAACTCGGTCAGATTTTCACATATTCATATCTATAGCCCACGCCTTCTGCATGGGCCCGGGAGGCCAGATCCGGAACGCCTAAAATTTTGACAGACCATAAAAAATGAACTAAGAAACAATAGTCACCGCCTCGCCATGACCATTCCTCAGGTTTTGGCATTCTAGGCCATAAAACTTGAATTCCGCCCAATCCCCACATTTGTTGTGCTATAGCCCATGCCTTCTACATAGGGCCAAACCTCCGGACATGAAACGCCCAAAATTTTGTCGGACCATCTAAAATGACCTTAGGAAAAATAGTCACCATCGTGCCATGACCGTTACTCGTATTTAGGAGTTTTAGGGCCATAAAATTGGAAATCTGTTCCATTTCCAGATTTTTATGTGCTGTACAGCCCATGCCTTCTGCACGGATCCAAGCCATCGAACGCGGATTGCATAAAATTTTGCTGGACTATAAAAAACGACTTAAAGAACAATAGTCACCGCCTCTCCATGAGCGTTCCTCATTTTTTAGCGTTTTAGGGCCATAAAGCTGGATATCTGCCTAATTCCCAGATTTTTGTGCATTATAGCCCACGCCTTCTACATGGGCATGGGCCACCGGACTAGGATCATCAAAAGAATTTCCAGAGCATCAAAACGACCTAGGAATAGTAGACACCACATCTCCATTACCGTTCCTCGTTTTTTGGCATTTTAGGGCCATAAAACTTGATTTTTGCCCGATCTCCAAATGTTTATGCGTTATAGCCCACGCCTTCTGCATGGGCGCAAACAACCAAATAGGGATCACCTAAAATTTTGTCGGACCAATAAAAATGATCTAAGAAAAATATCACCGCCTCGCCATGACAATTACTCTTTTTTTGAGATTTTAGTGCCATAAAACTAGAATTTCGTCTTATTCTCAGTTTTTCGTATGCTATAGTGCACACCTTATGGGCCCCGACCACCTGACCAAGACGACCTCAAATTTTACCGAACCATAAAAAAGAATTAAAAAATAATAAACACCGCCTCACCATGACTGTTACTCTTTTTTGGCATTTTACGGCCATAAAATTGGAATTGCGCCCGATTCCTATTTATTCATGTGCTATAGCACACGCCTTCTGCATGAGCCCAAGCGACCAAATCCAGATTGCCTAAAATTTTGCCGGACCATTAAAAATGACTTAAGGAACAATAGTCACTGCCTCACCATGACTGTTCATCATTTTTTTGCCTTTTGGGCCATTAAACTGGAATTTCGCTCGATCGATAAATTTTCGTGTCCTATGGCCCACGCCTTCTACATAGGCTCGGGCTACCGTACACATATCGTCCAAAATTTTGCTAGACCATTAAAAAGACCTAAGGAAAAATAGTCACTACCTCGTCATAACCAATACTCGAGTTTTGGTGTTTTAAGGCCATAAAATTGGAAATTTTCCCGATTCCCAGATTTTCACGTGCTATAGCCACACCTTCTGCATGGACCTCGGCTACCGGACGCGATCGCCTAATATTTTTCCGAACAATCAAAAACAACCTAAATAACAATAGTCACAGCCTCTCCATTACTGTTCCTCTTTTTTGGCATTTTAGGCTTAGAAAATAAGATATCTGCCTAATTCCTAGATTTTCGTCCACGCCTTCTGCATGGGCCTAGGCCACCAGATCTGGATCGTCTAAAATTTTGTCATACCATCAAAAACAATCTAATGTTCCTCGCTTTTTGGCATTTTAGTGCTATAAAACTGAAATTTTACCCGATTCTCAGATTTTTGTGTGCTATAACCCACGCCTTCTGCATGGGCCCGAGCTACCCGACCTGGATTTCCTAAAGGTTTGTTAGACCATTAAAAACGACCTAAGGAAAAATAGTCACTGCTTCACCATGAACGTTACTCATTTTTTGGCCTTTTGGGGTCATAAAATTGGAAGTATGTCAAATTCCCCGATCCTTCTGCATGGGCATGGGCCATCGGACGCGAATGACCTAAAATTTTGCTGGACCATAAAAAAGATCTAAGGAACAATAGTCACCGCCTCGCCATGACCGTTTCTCATTTTTTGGCATTTTAGGGCCATAAAATTTGAATTACGCCCAATTTTCAGATATTCTGGTGCTATAACCCACGCCTTCTACATGGTCCGAGCGCCAAAACCCGGATCACCTAAAATTTTGCCGGACTATAAAAAATGACCTAAGGAATAATAGTCACCGCCTCGTCATGACTGTTCCTTTTTCTTGGCCTTTAAGGGCCATAAAGCTGTAATTTCACCGGATCCTAAATTTTTGTGTGGTATTGCCCACGCGTTCTACATGGACCGAGGCTACCTAACACGGATCGCCCAAAATTTTGCTGTACCATTAAAAATGACCTAAGGAACAATAGTCACCGCCTTGCCATGACCGTTACTATTCTTTTGGCGTTTTGGGACTATAAAACTAGAATTTTGCATATTCCCAGATTTTTGTGTGCTATAACCCACGCCTTCTACAAGGGCCCGGGCCACCGGACCCGGATCACCTTTTCGGGACCATAAAAAATGACCCATGGAACAATAGTCACCATACCATTCCTATTTTTTGGTGGTTTGGGGCCATCAAACTAGAATTCGCCCGATTCCTAAATTTTTGTATGCTATTGCCAACGCCTTCTGCATGGGCCCAGTCCACCGGACCCCGATCTCCTATAATTTTGCTAGACCATCAAAAACAACTAAGGAATAATAATCACCGCCTCTCAATGACTATTCCTTATTTTTTGGGGTTTTAGGGCCATAAAAGTTGATATCTGCCCGATTCCCAGATTTTCGTGTGCAATAGCGCATGCCTTCTGCATGGGCCCGGACAACCGGACCCGAGTCACCAAAATTTTTACCGAACCATCAGAAACTACCTAAGGAACAATGGTCACCGTCTCCCTATGAGCGTTCCTCGTTTTTTGATATTTTAGGGCCATAAAACTAGATATCTACCCGATTCCTAAATTTTCATGTGCTATAGCCCACACCTTCTGCATGGACCCGGGCCAATGGACTCGAATCAGCTAAAATTTTGTCAGACCATATGAAACAATTAAAGGAAAAATAGTCGCCCCATCACCATGAGCGTGCTCATTTTTTGGCGTTTTAGGGCCATATAATTAGATTTTCGCTCGATTCCCAAATTTTTGTGTGCTATATCCCACGTTTTTTGTATGGGTCCGGACTACTGAACTCGGATCGCCTAAAATTTTGTCGGACCATAAAAAATGACCTTAGGAAAAATAATCACCGTCATGACATGACCATTACTCATTTTTGGCGTTTTAGGGCCATAAAACTGGAATTTCGTCGGATTCCCAGATTTTCGTGTGCTATAGCCCACGCCTTCTGCATGGTCATGGGCCATTTCTAGTTTTTGTGAGCCTATTTCTTTTTTAGTCCGTTGCTAAAAGAATGACCCCTTTCTAAATTTGGAAATAATTTAGCTTAAACTTACAATTTTACCCTTAATGAGAAGATTTTATAACCACACAAATACTTTGGGCCCCTTTTTAACTTGTTTAAGACCACAAATTTTAAAAGTCTTTATTTTTTCTTAAACTCCGTGCCCAGTCAAACAGGTTCACATAAATTGGAACGGAGGGAGTAATCACTGCCTCTCCATCACCGCTCCTCATTTTTTGCCTATTAGGGCCATAAAACTCGATATCCGCCTAATTTTCAGATTTTCGTGCGCTATAGCCCACGCCTTCTACATAGGCCTGGGCCACCGGACTAGGATCATTAAAAAATTTCCAGACCATCAAAACGACCTAAGGAATAATAGACACTGCATCGCTATGACCTTTCCTAATTTTTTTGCATTTTAGGGTTATAAAACTGGATTTCTGCCCGATTTCCAAAATTTTGTGTGTTTTAGCCCACGCCTTTTGCATGGGCCCGAGAATCCAGAACGGAATTGCCAACATTTTTGCTGGACCATCGAAAACAACCTAAGAAAAATAGTCAGTGCCTCGCGATGATCGTTCCTCATTTTTAGGCGTTTTGAGGCCAGAAAATTGGAATTGTGCCTAATTCCCCGATATTCATGTGCTATAGCACACGACTTCTGCATGGGCCCAGACGACTAGATCCGGATCTAAGGTGCAATAGTCACTGCCTCGCCATGACCATTTCTCATTTTTTGCATTTTGAGCCATAAAATTGGAATTTCGCCCGATCCGTAGATTTTTGTGTGCTATAGCCCACGCCTTATACATGGGCTCGCGCCACCATACACGGATCGCCCAAAATTTTGTCGAACCATAAAAAACGACCTAACGAGAAATAGTCACTGCCTCGCCATATCCGGTACTCGTGTTTTGGCATTTTAGGGTTATAAAACTGGAATTTCGCCCCATTCCCAGATTTTCATGCGCTATAGCTCATGCCTTCTGCATGGACCCGGGCCACGGACGCGGATCGCCTAACATTTTTCCACACCATCAAAAATGACCAAAAGAACAATAGTCACCACTTCTTCCTGACCGTTCCTCATTTTTTGGCGTTTTAGGGCCATAAAACCGGATATCTGCCGAATTCTCAAGTGTTATAACCCACACCTTCTGCATGGGCATGTGCCACCTAACCCGGATCGAATAAATATTGTTGGGCCATGTAAAACAACCTAAGGAACAGTAGACACTGCATCGCCATGGTTGTTTTTTTTGGGCATTTTTGGGCTATAAAACTAGAATTTCGCCTGACTCTTAGTTTTTGGTGTGCCAGCCTATGCCTTCTTTATGGGCCCGGGCCACCAGACCTGCATCGCCAAAATTTTTGCCGGACCATAAAAAATGACCTAAGAAAATAATCATCACCTCGCCATGACCGTTACCCGTTTTGCGCGTTTTAGGACCATAAATTTGAATTCCATCAGATTCCCATATTTTCGAGTGCTATATCCCACGCTTTCTGCATGGGCATGGGCCACCGGATTCCAGACCATAGAAAATGACCTAAGGAACAACAGTCACTGCATTTCCATGACCACTCCTCGTCTTTTGGCACTTTAGTGCCTCAAAATTGGAATTTCGCCAGATTCTCAAATATTCGTGTGTTATTGCCCACGCCTTTTGCATGGGCCTGGTCAACGAGATCTGGATCACCTAAAAAATTTTCGGATCATCAAAAACAACCTAAGGAACAATAGTCACTACTTCGCCAAGACCGTTTCTCATTTTTTGGCCATAAAATTAGAATTCTGCCCGATCTCTATATTTTCTTATGTTCTAGCACACGCTTTCTACACGGGTCCAGGCCTCCAGACACGGATTGCCCAAAATTTTGCTGGACCTTAAAAAATGACCTAAGGAATAATACCTTTCCTCATCTTTTGGTGTTTTAGGGCCATAAAATCGGAATTACTCCCCATTCCTAGATTTTCGTGTGCTATGGCTACGCCTTCTGCAAAGGCCCGGGCCACCAGACCTGGATCACATATAATTTTTTTCGACCATCAAAAATAACCTAAGGAATAATAGTCACCGCATCGCCATGATCGTTCCTCATTTTTTGGCGTTTTAAGGCCATAAAATTAAATTTTTGCGCGGTTCTCAAATTTTTGTTCATAGCCCACGCTTCCTGCATGGGCCCGGGCCATCAAACCCGAGTCGCCTAAAATTTTGATGGACCATAAAAAAACCACCTATGGAGTAATGGTCACTGCCTAGCCATGACCGTTACTCATTTTATGGCCATAAAACTGGAATTTCACCCGATTTTTAAATTTTCATGTGCAATATCCCACACACTCTGCATGGGCTAGGGCGATCGAATTCAAATCGCATAAAATTTTGCTAGACCATCGAAAACGACCTAGAGAAAAATAGTCACCACCTCGTCATAATCGTTCCTCATTTTTTGGTATTTTAGGACTATAAAATTGAAATTACAGTCGATTCCCAAATTTTGTGTGGTACAGACCACGCCATCCGCATGCATCTGGGCAACTGAACCCGAATCGCCTAAAATTTTGCCCGGCCATAAGAAATGACCTAAGAAACAATAATTATGCTTCGCCATGACCGTTCCTCGTTTCTTTGTATTTTATGGAAATAAAATTAGAATTCCACCTGATTCTCATATTTTTGTGTGTTATAGCCCACACCATCTGCATGCATTTGGGCGACCGTACCTGAAAGCCTAAAATTTTGCCAGCCTATAAAAAACGACCTAAAGAACAATATTGATCACTTCGCCATTGTCGTTCCTTGTTTTTTGGCGTTTTAAGGCCATAAAACTGGAATATCGCCCGATCCCAAATTTTCGTGTGCTATTGCACACGCTATCTACATGCATCCGGGCGGTCAGACTCGGATCGTCTAAAATTTTGCCGGCCCATCAAATATGACCTATGAAACAATAGTCATCGCTTCACTACGTCCGTTCCTTTTTTTTGGTGTTTTAGGGCCATAAATTGGAATTCCACCCGTTTCTCAGATTTTCGTTTGCTATAGCCCACGCTATCCGCATGCATGCGGGCGATCAGACCTGATTCGCCTAATCCAATCCATAAAAATGACATATGGAACAATAGTCATTTCTTCGCCATGACTGCCCCTCATTTTTGGCATTTTAGGTGCATAAAACTAGAATTTCACCCGATCTTTAGATTTTCCTGTGCTATACCTCACATCATCTGCATGCATCCGGGCAACCGAACCGGAATCGCCTAAAATATTATCGGCCCATAAAAAATGATCTAAGGAACTATAGTTATTGCTTCGCCATGACCGTTCCTTTTTTTTTTTGGTATTAGGACCATAAAACTGGAATTCAGCTTGTTTCATAGATTTTAGTGTGCATGCATCCGGACGACCGGACCCGAATCGCCTAAAATTTTACTGGATAATCAAAATTGAGCTAAGGAACAATAGTCTTGTTTCGCCATGACCATTCCTCATTTTTTGGAATTTTAGGGCAATAAAATTAAAATTCTTCCTGATTCCTAGATTTTCGTGTGCTATAGCGCGCGCCATCTACATGCATCTAGTCGACCGTACCCGAATAGCTTAATATTTTGTCGGCCCATAAAAAACAACCTAAGGAACTATAGTCTTTGCTTTTCCATGGTCGTTCCTCAGTTTGGACGTTTTAAGGCCATAAAACTGGAATTCTTCCCGATCCCAGATTTTTGTTTACTATAGCCCAAGCCATCTACATGCATCCGGGCGTTCGGACTCGAAATCGCCTAGAATTGTGCCGCCCCATCAAAAATGACCCAAGGAAAATAATCATTGTTTCGCTATGTTTATTCCTCATTATATTTTAGGGTTATAACATTGGAATTCCGCACGATTTCCTGATTTTCGTGTGCTATAGCCCACACCATTTGTATGCATCGGCGCGACCGGAGCCGAGTAGCCTAAATTTTGGTGGCCATAAAAAATGACCTATGGTACAATAGTCATTGCTTCACCAAGAACGTGCCTCATTTTTTGGCGTTTTAGGGCCATAAAATTGAAATTTCGCCTGATTCCTAGATTTTCATGTGGTACAGACCATGCCATCTACATGCATCCAGACGACTAGACCTGAATTGCCTAAAACTTTGCCAGCCCATAGAAAATGACTTAAGAAACAATAGTAAGCGCTTAGCCATGACCGTTCTTCATTTTTTGGCATTATAGGGCTATAAAATTTGAATTCTACCCGATTTTTAGATTTTCGTGTGCTATAGTCCATTCCATCTGCATGTGTCCGAGAGATCGGACCCGAATCGCCTAAAATTTGTCGGTCCATCAAACACGACCTAAGTAATAGTAGTCATCACTTTGACATGACTTGTCGTGCCCCCTTTTTCCTCGCAGAGTCTGGGTTTCAACATTCATTGGGAACAACTCATTTCCTTTTGGGAATTGGGTGTGATATTTGAAGAGTCGCCACATAACGGATTTAAGGTGCGTTAGGGAACCTAAAGTAAGTAACTCATAAAAACCGATTTGCATTACCAGAAATTGGGTAAGGGCTCGAAATAACTTTGAAGGGAAGGTGTTAGGCATCCCTTGAGGTCCACAACGATGGGTCCCGACCGAACTCAAATAATGTGAATTAGTCTTATAAACAGATAAAGCAAATTAGACAAATGGACATTATATTTAAAACAAGGAGTAAAGAGGGGTCTTAGGTTTTTAGCCTACAGGATCACATCTGTACAATACCCGGTAAACCTTCCTCAACTAGAGGGGTTACACGTGACATTAGCGCATAGGTCATCATATCCTTTTACTACCCAATTACCCTCCCCTTAGTGGTTATATAAGCGCTTTTAATTAAACGAACTCTATGCGTGCATTACCCGTCCCTTCCTTACGGCCCTGGAGGTATTTAAGATCTCTAATTAAGGTAGTTCTAGACTCTCCTAAGGTGTTTAAAGGAGAAAAATCTAGGCGACAAGCAAGAACAAATAGGACATTCACATAACGACAATTAAGGGCTCACTTTTACCTACTCACATAAGCATATAATAGCACGTGTCAAGCAGTAGGATTTTAGATATCTCAAAGAATCCTAGAGCAGAATATCTAAGTGAGCATGACAAACAGAATATGCAGCATTGTGTTAAAGCGAGGCGATAAAGATCTAATCAGTTTGCCTATTGATTTTAGGGCTTGCTGAATCTGGAGCATTCACAAATAACAAAAGCATAAGTTTCAGTTTGCAGTATTTTAGTCGCCCTACAGGCTTGCCTAGGCATGTAGCAGTGATGTCTTATATACATGGTATTCAGTCATTAATCAGGAGGGCAATAACCCAGTAAACAATTTTATGCATGTAGTTTAGACCCTATAGGCATGCTATCTAGGCGTAATGACTGATTAGCTCATAGACACTAGTAACTAAATGCAGAAATTGGTTTTCAAATCCTATAGGCATAACATCTAAACGCAGTAATTAGTTTGAGAACCTTATTGACATGCAGAAAATTGATTTAAGCTTTATTGACATGTAAAGACTGATTTTAAACTTACAGGCATGGTGTCTAAAATGCGAGATTGATTTTTTAACCCTATAGGCATGGTATCTAGAAAGCACAAACATTGCGATAACCAATAAGCATGGTATCTACATTATAGACATCGCAATAATCTATAGGCATGGTATCTAATGCAAGTAATAATCTTAAGAACATGATCTCTAATGCAAGTAAATAGTTATAATAAACCTAAGAACATGATTTCTACCCAATTTCCCCATAGAAAATTATATAAGAATCCCTCCCTTTTTACTAATTTTTCCAATATCTGTTTATAAGAATTATTGTTATAGACCATATGAATTATAGAAGGAACAAATTATGCTATAGGGAGCCTGAATAGAGGCCCAAAGTGAACTTGGAAATTCCAGGCCTTCAAACAGTCAAAAATGACATAACCTCTAGTGCACCCAATGGTATCCTAGTGTGTCAAAGTTCCCAAGGGCCTCAGGGACCCCCGACAATGCTCACACCAGAAAACTTTTAAAGCAACCCTTTGTGAGCAAGTTTGAAAAGCCAACTCCAGTGTGTCAAAGTTCAGAGGAGTCTCATAGACTCCTAATCAATGCTCACACTAGAGGGGCAAGACCCTAAGTGTTCTAAGAATAGGAGTTTAAAAAACGAGATAGTTTTTTAAGAAAATA
Organism: Nicotiana tabacum; assembly: GCF_000715075.1. Lineage (NCBI taxonomy): Eukaryota > Viridiplantae > Streptophyta > Magnoliopsida > Solanales > Solanaceae > Nicotiana > Nicotiana tabacum. The sequence goes on from NC_134086.1 coordinate 5,850,916, forward strand.
GTTTTGGATTCTCAGGAAGCAAGGAGCAAACAGGGTCATTCAATCATTGTAACTCAAACAAAGGTCCCAGCAGTCAAATACTATGCAGAAACAGGGTAACTTAGAGTTTCATCTTAGTTTATTAACTGTCATTAGGTGAGCATACAGTCACATACAGAGGGATAGTAGGGCTGGGGAGCCATATTGTGAGAGGGGAACATTCTAAGAGCATGCTAGTGGAGAAGTAGACATATGTCTAGTTTAGACATGAGCAAGTATAAAGACTTGCTGAATGCAGTAGCACATAGGGGTGGCTTAAACATGAGTAAACAAGTTGAAAACAAGACACATAGGTTCAATCAAACAGAAGTATACATGCTATTGCAGTAACATATAGGTTGAGCAGAAGTAGACATGCTTATTGTAGTAAACACATAGGTTTGCTTAAGAAAAATGAAGGCATGCTGATTATAAGGAAAAATACAGGTCAAATTGAATAGCAATAAGCATAGAGTCTAGTGAACATGCTATAATCATGATGCATAGAATCTAATGAGATAAGTAAACATGCTGATAATAGGGCGCATAGTTGAATTAATAGCAATCGATATGCTGAATAGGGAAAACATACAGGTTCAGAAGAAAGACATGCTGATTGTGAGAAAAACGTATAGGTATAATTAAATGACAATAGTGAGAGCATACCAGTTAAGGAAGTAGAAACAAAAGGTAAAGTAGGCAGGATTCAATAGCCTATCCTTGGCTTTCAGCTGGCTAGACAAGCAATGAACACAAGTAGCAGAGAGAGAGAGAGAGAGAGAGAGAGATGAGAGAAAGCTTTTGCGTGTGTGTGTTTGAACTATTGTTCGTTGTTTAAATAATCAGAATGAGAGTGTATATATAGCACTTAGGGAGATGAAACAAATAAGGTAAGAAAGGATTTGGAGTTCATAAATAAAGTAGGTAAATATAATCAATCAGTTAATTGGGGCTAATCCCCATTAATTTGCACAAACAAATCCGGGAAAATCATATCAGTACAAAGAGAATCCATTACCAGCCCTGATTGGGGCTTAAATTGAACATAAATTAACTAATCAGCTGGAATAAAGCACGTAACACTACTTACAGGCCACAAATAAGGAAAATAAGTAAGAATCCCAAAGAATACTGATTTTACCGAGAAGAATTGGTCCAAATCCCTTATAGAAATCAATTAAGTAAGAGAATCCCAAAGAATACTGGTTTTAACAGAAAAATTATTCAAAACTAAGAATAGAATCAGTCAATACAACTGATTCACAGAAATAAACACAATAACAGAAAAATTGAAGAATTCTGTGTCACAAACATAAACATATAGGGTTTAAACATATACACGAAAATTAATCAAACATGTAAAGAAAAAAATTAGTTTAAACACTGAAAGGTTTAGAAAAATCTTTGAAGAAAAGTCTGGTATGAACCCTAATTTCAGAAAGAGTAAACGAAGTCGAAACAATTAATTTAACCAAGAGATTCTTAAAGGAAAACACCCAATGATACTCGAATAACTTCAAATCTACAAAGATTTGAGAAGATTCGAACAGTAGTGAAACTAGAGTTTTCAGAAAATAGTAGAGATAGAGAGAATCGATCGAAAACCCATGGATTCGTACTAGAAGCTGGAGGAAATGCATACTCACAAATGAAAGTGGCTTGAGATAGGCCGGTAAACAACTTTCAAGCTAGAACAGATTGGATTTCCATGAGATCTTCTCGAGGACTCATGAAATCAAGCAGCCAGAGAGTATAGGAGACCGGTGGTGGTCGAATAAAGCATAAAAACACCATGGAAGGGATGTCCCCGCCGGTGATGGCGATTAGAGTTAGTGGCGAGTTGAGAGAGAGTTGGAGAGGTTAGGGAATGAAGGGAGGCGGAGTGTAACAAATGGGCTAGGTTAGAAGGGGTTCATTTGAGTTAATAATGGTAAGAATGAATAGGGGCGTTGATCTCAAAGATCAACGGCTAGGATGAGAAGGGGCCTGGGTCAGGTATGTTTTTAATTGGGTTAGGGTTGTTTTGAATAGGGTTTGGTTTAATTAAATTGGATTTGGTGGAGGGGGGGGGGGTCCGATTTTGGGTGTAAATTAGGGGCTATTTGTTAAATACCCATTTTACTAAATAAAAATAATTTTAAAAATAGCTAATTAAATAATAAAAAATAATTTTCAAGCATGAAGGTGATTTAAAATAATTATTTAATATTATAAAATGTAAAAATTCATTTTCTGTATAGCTAATGTAGGTATGCATATGTAAGGGCTATTTTCGCAAAATATGCAATTCTAGTCTAAAAAATGCAAATGCGATTACAAAAAATGCGATTAAAATATTTGAACACTCATATGAACATAAATTATGAATTTTGACGATTAAATCATCATAAAATAATATGAGGGATATTTTTTAACATTTATGTGATTAAAATACAGAAATAAATGGATTTAGGGCCTTGAAAAAAATTGTAGAAAAATTGTAAAACACTTGTGCATGTTTGTAAATGCATGTACCATATTTGAAATTGTTTATGCATATTTAAAATACATGAGGGAAAAATTGGGTATCAACAACCGCCCCTCTTTACCCGGGAAGGATGAAAGAGTTTTCGGGTAATGAAATGATGACCGATTTTGACCGAATGAGTGTTTTGAAAAAAATAAAAGCCGAGGCTTGGTCTCTGAGCTGCCTGCATATCCTTGGTTTTACACGGATCAGGCCATCTGTAGTTCTGGACCTAACGGTGAATGAAACCGATAGAGTTGTTATGGAATGGTAGTTAGTTTCATCAAAAGGTATGGGTGATGTCGAATGGAGTTATGATTATAGGTCTGGAATGTAACGAAGGGATTGTAAGGCAGATATCTGGATGGTTGCAGAGTAAGGTAGGTAATTGATGGGAATCGATTATGGATGGCAAAATGAAAATGGTATGGGCGGAAACCGGAGCGAAGACTGCTCCTGTTTGAAGAACGGTTACCTCCTGGATTACCTGCAAAACTTAAAACATAATGCATGCGAGCATGTAGATGATTCAAATTCCCGTTGGACCATGAAAGTTTGTCTTTGGACGGTGCGGACGACGTCCTTAGACTATGATGTCCTGGGCCATGGATTGTGAGATAGGAGATTCGCAAGCCATGAAATGATGTTCTTAGGCCATGGGGATGGTGACTTTGAACCATGATGCCTTTGAATAATGATGTGCAAGCATTGAGAGATCCTCAGGCCATAACATAGTGTCTTCAGGCTATGAGGATGATGCATTCGGACTATGATGCCTTTGGACAGGTTGGCTATATGTCAGACCATGATGTGCAGAGATATGATACTGAAAGTGATAACAAGATAAAGCTTAGTCTTGCACGGAGTTTGTGGGCAGAGCTTAGCCCGGGAGAAGAAGATAGTGCCAAGAATAGAGCAACATTTATGCAGGAAGGGACAATGCTTAGTCCCATGAGAAGGAAATGCTTAGCTTTATGCGGATACGGAGGCAGGGTTTAGCCTCATGCAAGATTTGAGACATAGCTTAGTCTCATGCAAAGAGAAGGCAATGCTAAGCCTTATGCAAATATGGAGGCAGGGCTTAGCCTCATGCAAGATTTGAGATAGAGCTTAGTCTCATGCAAGGAGAAGGCAATGCTTAGCCTTATGCAAATATGGAGGCAAGTCTTAGCCTCATGCAGATGAGAGGCAGGGCTTAGTCTCATGTAAAGAGAAGGCAATGCTTAGCCTTATGCAAATGCGGAGGCAGGGCTTAGCCTCATGCAAGATTCGAGACAGGGCTTAGTCTCATGCAAAGTTAAGGCAATGCTTAGCCTTATGCAAATATGGAGGCAGAGCTTAGCCCCATGCAAGATTTGAGACAGGGCTTAGTCTTGTGCAAGGAGAAGGCGATGCTTAGCCTTATGCAAATGTGGAGGCAGGACTTAGCCTCATGCAAGATATGAGATAGGGCTTAGTCTCATAAAAAGAGAAGGCAATGCTTAGCCTTATGCAGCGAACATGTAGCAAATAGGAGTAGAGTATTTCTTAGATGGAGATATATTTGTGTCTGGCAGCTTGATTGATAATGAATTTGATATGTGTATGTTTGCGAATACTTCTGCTATGTTCACCATGCCTGCATCCAAAGAAAAATTGTGAGTTTTATAAGGGGAGGTTGGTTCGTGCCTTCGTCTGCTGATTTTGCTTCGCTCTGTTTTGGATGCCTTATTTGAGTTGCCCTGGGTAACACCTGGCTGTCACGGAAATAGAGTTTTCGAAAATATGCTCTTATTGATGAAAGTAGAGTTATTTTAGAAAACATAGTGAAATATTAAGTAATTTTAGACAAACTAATGAATGTAACACATTTCAGGGACACTACAACTTTCTTGTATTAGAATTTTAAGAATCCTCATCAAAATTCTGCCCCAGTTTGATAAATGATCTTTCGCTGTTTGCGTGTGATGAAACTTGTTGACCCTTTTCCAAAATTTTGAGAATCTGTCTCAAAATTCTGCCCCAGTTTCCTAACCAATTTCTGACTCTCTGGCCTATGATGGCGTTGGCTGGACTTGCTCCGGAATTTTGAGGGTCTTCCTCAAATTCTACCCCAATTTCTGGTTCTGGGGGAAAATAAAAATCTTATTATGATATGACCGAACCCATAGGGCTGCCTACGTATCCCCTCTTAATCGAAATCAGGTCAAGCGTAGTTCAATTACATTAGATGAAGAAATGTAAACAATCTAAACATAGTATCTCTTGACATCGCCTGAATTGATTGATTTTGGCCAGACTTCTCCATCCATTTCTGCACGTATGAGTGCTCCTCCTGTTAGCACCTTGTGAACCATGTAGGGACCTTGCCAGTTGGGAGAGAATTTCCCTTTGGCTTCATCTTGATGTGGGAAGATCTTCTTCAGCACCAGCTATCCTGGTGCAAACTGTTTTGGTTTGACCATTTTGTTGAAAGATCTGGACATTCTGACCGTGATATACTGCGTTCATTCTTTTCCCGTCTATAAGGGCCAATTGCTCATAGCGGCTCCGTATCCATTCTGCATCGTTGAGTTCGGCTTTCTGTATTATTCTTAAAGAAGGGATTTCTACCTCGACTGTAATGACATCTTTGGTACCATAAACCAATAAATAGGGAGTTGCTCCAGTTGACGTGTGGACTGTAGTGCGGTACCCCAATAGGGCAAAGGGTAACTTCTCGTGCCATTGTTTGTGGTTTTCTACCATCTTCCTTAGTATCTTCTTGATGTTCTTGTCGGTCGCTTCTACTGCTCCATTCATTTAAGGTCTATATGCTGTAGAGATTTTGTGCTTGATTTTGAAGGTTTCACACATGGCTTTCATTGGGTCACTGTTGAGATTGGCAGCATTATCAGTGATAATGGACTAGGGAACTCCGAATCGACAAACAATACGATCCTTGACAAAGTCTGCGACGACTTTCCTGGTTAAAGTTTTGTAGGATGCAGCCTCTACTCATTTTGTGCAGTAGTCAATGGCCACTAAAATGAACCAGTGCCCATTAGAAGCGGTGGGCTCGATCGGACCGATGACATTCATTCCCTAGGCAGCAAAAGGCCAAGTTGCACTTGTTGCGTTGAGCTTATTGGGTGGTACCCTTATCATGTCTGCATGTACCTAACATTAGTGGCATTTTTGTATGTATCAGATGCAATCCGTTTCCTTGGTCATCGAAAAATATCTAGCTCTGAGTATTTTTTTGGCTAGAACAAAACCATTCATATATGGTCCACAAGTTCCGGCATGTATTTCTTCGAGCAATCTGGAAGCCTCCTTTGTGTCAACACACCTTAACAACCCTAGATCAGGAGTTCTTTTGAAAGAAGTGATTAGATAGCCTCCACAACATGCGTTTCTGAGTTTGGTTTGCCTGCTCTGGATATTCTCCTCTTGCCAAATATTCTTTGATGTCGTGGAACCAAGGTTTTCCATCCGTTTCCTCTTCAACATGAGCATAGTAAGATGGTTGATTATGGATCCTTACCGGGACGGGATCAATGAAATTCTTATCCGGATATTGTATCATTGATGACAAAGTGGCCAGTGCATCTACGAACTCGTTTTGAATTATGGGCACATGTTTGAATTCTATCTTTGTGAATCTTTTCATCAATTCCTGTACATGATGCAAGTATGGTAGTATCTTGGTGTTCTTCATAGCCCATTTTTCTTGAACCTGATATACTAGGATATCCGAATCACCGATTACCAAAAAATCTTGTATATTCATATCAATTTCCAGATTGAGCCCCATGATGCAAGCCTCATATTCTGCCATGTTGTTAGTGCATGGAAACCTAAGCTTCACGGATACAGGGAAGCGTTGACCTGTTTCTGATACCAAAACCGCTTTAATTCCCACTCCATTGAAGTTTGCAACTCCATCGAAGAACATCCTCCAACCGTCGTAAGCTTTAGTAATGTACTCTCCTACGAATGATACTTCTTCATCAGGAAAATACATTTTCAAAGTTTCATGTTCTCCCTCCACAGGATTTTCAGCAAGATGGTTTACCAATGCTTGTCCTTTGACCGCCTTCTGAGTTACCTAAACAATATCAAACTCACTTAACAATATCTGCCATTTGGCTAACTTCCCGGTCGGCATGGGCTTCTGAAAGATGTACTTCAGAGGGTCCATCCTGGATATGAGGTACGTGGTATAAGCACAGAAGTAATACATCAATTTCTGAGCCATCCACATCAAAGCACAACAAGTGCGTTCCAACAGAGAGTATCGTGCTTCGTAAGGTGTGAACCTTTTACTCAAGTATTATATGGCTTGTTCCTTTTTCCCTGTCTCATCATGTTGTTCTAAAACACACCTGAAAGCTCCATCTAATACAGATAGATAGAGTAGCAAAGGTCTCCCAGGTTCTGGCGGGTCTAGGACTGGAGGTGTGGACAGGTGCTCCTTGATTTTATCGAAATCTTTCTAACAATCTTCGATCCAACTCATTTCAGCATCTTTCCTCAACTTTTTGAAGATGGGTTTACATATAACTATGGACTGTGCTATGAAGCGGCCGATGTAGCTGAGACGCCCTAGGAAGCTCATTACGTCCTTCCTGCTCTTTGGTAGAGGTAACTCTTGAATAGCCTTAACTTTGGATGGGTCCAACTCGATTCCCCTGGTGGCTGACAATGAATACCAACAGCTTCCCTACGGGAACCCCGAATGCACATTTTGCGAGGTTCAGTTTCAGATTGTACCTTCTTAACCTGTCAAAGAACTTTCTCAAGTCTGCTATGTGATTTGCGTCCCTCTTGGATTTGATGACGACGTCATCAACATACACCTCTATCTCCTTGTGTATCATATCATGAAAGATGGTTGTCATAGCTCTCATGTATGTAGCCCCAGCGTTCTTTAGACCAAATGTCATCATCTTGTAGCAGTATACCCCCTAAGGTATAATGAAAGCTGTTTTCTCTGTGTCTTCTTCATCCATCTAGATTTGGTGATAACCCGCAAAGTAATCTACAAAGGATTGGAGTTCATGCTTGGTGCAATTATCGATTAATATGTGTATATTTGGCAGTAGGAAGTTATCTTTGGGACTTGCTCTGTTCAAATCTCGATAGTCAAAACATACTATGACTTTCCCATCTTTCTTCGGAACTGGTACAATGTTGGCTAGCCAGGTTGGGTACTCAACTACACTTAGGACTTTGGCTTTGATATGCTTAGTGACCTCTTCCTTGTTTTTCAGGCTCATGTCTGGTTTGAATTTTTTGAGTTTCTGCTTCACTGGCGGACACATTGGATTTGTAGGCAAATTGTGAGCCACTATGATTGGAGACACTATGATAACCCGCGAAGCAATCTACAAAGGATTGGAGTTCATGCTTGGCGAAATTGTCGATCAATATGTGTATATTTGGCAGTGGGAAGTCTTCCTTGGGACTTGCTCTGTTCAAATCTCGATAATGAATAATAATAGCCATGCATTGATAAAAAAAATTAGAAATATCCAAAACAAGTACGGCTCGATGAATCGAGCAATTATTTTGAAACAAAACGTGCTTTAAAAACACAATTACTGAAAACATCTAAAATGCCTAGCATGGCTATAGAAATAAATTAGGCTAAATGCCAAGCTACCTAGGACTCGGCGGGCCCGAGATGGTGTGGCAGTCCAATTTTTGAGAACGGCCCCTTTCTCAACGGTTTGAATGGTGAGGCCTTCTTCCACCTCCTCCTCAATTACTGCACTGCAATACATATCCTCGTCCTCCAGGAACAAATTCCTCAGCCCAGCTAAAGCTTCTTCCTCTATAGTTCCTCATATTGTGTAAGCCTGGTGAAAAGTTTGACCCAGATATGACACTAGTTGCTCAAGAGGGTAATAAGGTCTACGCCATGGAGGCGACTAATCATCATACTCTTTCCATGTATATTGGTATTCGAGCCTGAAGGTTGTACCATGATGTTTCAGCTGTATTAGTTTAGTAATGCCCTAGAGATTCTTCCTAACCCCTTTGTCTAGTTCATACCCAGACCATGCTAGTATGCTTTCTATTTTGTTACTCTAACATTTGTCTTTCTCAACTGCATTGACATGTTCGATGTGGTGATAAGTTTCCCCTTCTAGCCTTCTTTTGTTCCCGATAACTGGGATGGTTTGACTGGTGTAAATAGGATTACTTCCATCTTCGTGAATGATCACCTCCTGATGGTTCCATTCGAACTTTACGGCCTGGTGTAGTGTGGAAGCCCCAACCCCAGCGGTATGTATCCAAGGTCGACCCAACAGAAGATTGTATGTAGTTGATATGTCAAGCACTTGGAATTCAACATCGAACCAAGTTGGCCCCATCTGCAGACAGAGATTAATCTCCCTAATCGTGGCCTTTTGAGACCCATCAAAGGATTTCACGTTCATACTTCCTTCCCATATCTCGTGGAAATATTTGTCCAATATTTTTAGAGTAGTCAATGGGCAAATATTGAGGCTTGAACCCCCATATATTAGGACCCTGATAATGAATTTATCTTCAAACTGCACCATGATATGCTATGCTCGGTTGTGACTTAACCCTTCGAGCGGTAATTCGTCCTTATGGAAGGTGATCTTATGACTCTCCAGCACTTGCCCTGCCATGTTGGCCATTTTACCACAGGTGATATTGTTGGGAACGTAAGCTTCATTTAACATCTTCATCAAAGCATTCTTTTGCGCCTATGAATTTTGCAATAGTGATAAGATGGATATTTAGGCAGGGGTTTTGTTCAAATGATCAACAACGGAGTATTCCCTTGCCTGTACTTTCCTCCAAAGATCATCTGGTCTAGTTTCAATGACAGGTTGTTTAGTAACAGCTTCCTTGCTCGATCCTCCCAAATGTTTGGGTCTATAGATCCTTCACGTTCTGGTCATTCCTTGTGTAGCATCATATTCTTCCATTTTTTTCTTTTCCTTTTTGTCTGGATTTAGCAACGTAATCCCAAGGTATAACCTTGGAATTGAAAGGAGGTGTGGTTGATATCGTCACTGTAAAAGGTGTGGCCACTTCTACCTCAAATGGAACAGGTGTTGCTGCAGGTGGAGCTACCTCAACCTCAAATGGAATTGATATGGTTACCTCAACTTTGACTGACGGCTATGTCTGCACCACAATAGTAGTGAGTGTGACTGCTGGTTTGTAGTCATCTCCCTCCCAAATAAGCCTGATTCACCCCTCAGGATCCCATTCTTCATCCGTCTGTATCACTTGTACCCCATCACCCATATGATATGGGAGAGGATTGTTGCGGACGTTGGGTGCAGCTTCTTTTGCTTGTATGATCTTTCTATCAATCAATGTCTAGATCTTATCATTCAATGTTCGGCAATCGTCAATGGTGTGCCCCTTCATACCGGAATGATATGCACAGGTCATGTTTGGGTTGACCCATTGAGATGAGTTCTCTATTGCCACAACAGGAATATGGGTGACATAATCGACAGCCTTCAAGCTTTCGTACAGCTGGTCGATGGGTTCAGTAATAACGGTGTATTATCTGGGTAGTTTGCGATCAAAGTTAGGTCGGGGTTTCTGGTAATTTGGATGAGTTAAAGGTGAATGATAGTAGGCTGGCTGGGTGTCATAAGTATGATTGGCGGTGGCGGGTTGAAAATATCTGGGAGATGAGGGTTGGTATGTGGGTGGAGGTATTTGGAATGTGGGTGGAGGTGTTTGATATGTGAGTAGAGATTTTGGGCCTTGAGCCACCATTACTGCCCCCACTTCTCTTTTCTTTAATATGCTGCCTGATTGTAATGCTTTGTTTGTGGACTGTAGTGCCTCGAAATTTGTCACCATCCCGCTTTTGATGCCTTCCTCAATCCTTTCTTCGAGTTTGATGATATCGGAGAACTTGTGATTCTCAATGACCATTAGCCTTTCCTAATACTGTGGGTCCTGTGACCTGACAAAGAACTTGTTCATTTATTCTTCTTTTAGTGCTAGTATGACCTTGGCTTCTTCTGACCTCCAACGGGTAGCATACTCGGGGAAGGTCTTAGTTGGCTTCTTATTTAAATTCTGGATGTAGAAGACATCCAGTGCATTCTCCGTATTAAACCTGAATCGGTCCATAAATTCTGATGCCATGCTCACCCAATTAGCCCACTTCTTAGGGTTTTGGCTTATGTACAAGGATAAGGCATCTCTGGTAAGACTTCTCATGAAGAGCTTCATTCAGATCCTTTCATCTTTTCCAACCCCTACGAGCTTGTCACAGTAAGTTCTCAAATGAACCTTGGGATCACCTATTCTATCAAATATTTTGAACTTGGTAGGTTTGTAACCCTTTGATAGTTCCACGTCCGGTTGTATGCACAGATCCTCATAATTCATATCTTTAACTCCTTTGCCTCCTTCGACACCCTGAACTCGATTTGTCAATTTCTTGAGTTCCTCGTCCATGTTCTTGATAAGCAGGTCTTTCTTAGCGGATTCTGGTGTATAGGGGAATGGTTGAGTAGGGTGAGGTACGGTTTCTACATATATAGGGTTGTTTTGGTGAGTGCCAAAGACTTGGGTGTAGTGGTGGTCATTGGTTGAGTTTTGAGGATCGGGAATGGGTTGTGGTGTATTCTGAGGAGTGTAATAGGTAGTGGCTTGTGGGTACTGGATTGGTTGATGGTGGTGTTGTGGTGGAGTTGGTATTGGCAAAGGATTGGGATTTTGAGGTGGAGTTCCATATTGATGTGGTGTGGGAGGAGGCTGGTTTGGTGTATTTTGGGGAGGTGCTGTGTTTTTGTTATTTTGTTGGTTGATGTCAGGGATATTAAGGGTGAGGGAGAGGTTTTCTAAGTTGCGGACCTGCTCAAGTTCTCCCTGTAACTCTAGTATCTTTTGTTCCAACCGCAAAACTAAGTTATTTGGTGCCGGAGTGCTCCGACCGTTTGAAGTTTCCGCATTCTCAGCATTTTCCCTTGAATACCACATAAGTCATCCATGTTAGCTTTCCCTCTACTTCTCGTGTTACTTGGAAGAGGAGGAGGAGGAGGGCCTCTAGATATGGTGTGATATGCTGATGATGCAAGTATGTGCGAACCAACCTTAGGGGATGAAAATAATAAAGAATAAAGAAAAAGAAAAGGTAACAAGTCAGTAAGGATTCTAAAAGTTTACAGTATATAAATACATATTGCGGGAATGTAAATTCACGTCCTAATTTGGGAGCCTCGTTATGGCCGAGGTAGGCCTAGCGAGAAATAGATTTGAAGAAATTTAGTGCCAATAATTGCCTCATTTCATTAATGTAAAAATAGACGACCCAAAACGACACTAAATAAGATAATGTTACTAATGGCACTTGAACTTATTACATTTGAGAAGCAAGTAAACCTAATCAATTTGGTCCCAGAAGGACCCTCTCCAGACTGGATGCTTTTGTCGATCAGTTCCCTAGTTCGTGCAGGTTCATCAGTAAGAATGCCCTTGCCAAATGTCCTCCTTTGTTTCCCTCAGCGTTCTGGAAATCGGTGACTCTCTTTCTCATTTTTCCTTCCAATTCCATTAGACTGTACTCCAGATATTCCAACCTTTTGCTGGATTTAACAACCCTCTCTTTCCACTCATTGATCATTTCCATATCAGCCTTATGTTGCTCCATATACTCAGCTTCAGACTCACGAATTATTTTGCGTAGTTTGTTATACTTCACCTGTGCTTCGGCAACTTTGTCTATGACCCTGTTTCCTGGACCAACCCTTGGCTCGAAGATTCCCGCTATGTTATCATCCAACCATGAGGGGTAAAAGTATGTATGACCCACATGATATCGATCTGGCTCGATGGTATCCTTTTCCAAGATATTCTTCAAGTGCCACATGTGTTGTGCTTCATTTTTATACGAGACGGCGTCACCCTAAAAATCGGCTATGAAGTGACTCATTTTAGCGACTCGCAGTATGACCTGTCTCCTGCCTGCCTGTCTCATAACCCTGAGGGGAGCATGAGGGTATATTCCCCTTAACCCAATCAATACCAAGTGTGGAACATCCCTGGATCTGATGATGAACTTGTCGGTAGGGAACCACTCAAACATCCATTGAACCTGGTCCTCAGTTAAATTGTTGAAAAACTGCACCCATCCTACAACATCCTTAGGTTGAGCAAACATGTCTGGGATATAGGTCATTCTCTTGGGATGATGGAAGGCTATTTGATCATTCCACGACCTTCGTGGAAACTCCTGATGGTATTGACCCTTTTTGAGATGCTCTAACAACCAAACCTGTAACAACACGTTGCAACCCTCGAAGTATCTGTGCCCCTTCTGGCAACGCTCCAAGGCCCGGTACATGTCTGTGATGATCCTAGGGATAATGGTATATGTATGCCCCTCGATACCGTCCATCAAAGTTTTGGCCACCATGGCCAACATGGTGTGGATTCTGTCCCCATGTATCGGGAACACTAGCATGCCTAAGAAACACATGATGAACACAAAAACCCTGCGATGAATCCAACCCAAGGAGGTGATGGAGAATTCATCATCAAAAATACGGTAAGAGCTGTTGTGACCGTATCGTTCATAGAGGAAGTCGAAAGGTATGTAGGAGTTTTTCAGGCACTCCAAGTCATCATTCTTCTTTAACCCCATCATCTTAAGAAATCCCCTAGTGGTGCAATTTTCAGATACCAATAGACCAGGGCTATCCCAAGACAACCCAGCAAATCCCCTTATTTCTTCCAAGAGAGGGGTCATTTCTATGTTTCCAAAGCGGAACACAGCCCTTTCTTTGTCCTAGAACATGGTGGCAACCTCGATCAACATCTTGTTTGGCTGGAAATCCAACAAAGAAGGCAAATTTTCTAAGTCCCTTTTCATATGATTTTGGTCAGTTGAAGGAAGATCCCTCCACCAATTTAGAAAAAGTGAAGGTATGCTACCGACCATACCGAACCTGGGGACTTCGTGCCTTATTTTCTGCAAAACAAAATATAGTTAGGCCCTTTCCCCCTCCAGATTCGTCTACTTATACAACAATGATTAGCATATTGACACTTATTTCTCCAAAATTAATGCACACAATCGTGGTTGCGTCCATTGGGATTATGGAAAGCCCGATTGACTTTTGGGTGAGGCTTATCTTAAAGGGTTATTATGTGGATAATATATTAACCCTGCTAGGTTTGACCATGATGCACATACAATTAATCAGAGTAAGATTACTATAGAAGTCTAGACTGGGACCCTCAAGTGGACAACTTAAGAGGGAAAGACACAGAACCGTCGACTGCACCGCTGATCGACTAGTTTTACTGTAAATATGACTTTCTGAATTAAAAGGGTGATATATAGGAAGAGCGCAAACACTCATCAAGCGTTGCTATAAGATTGATTATGCACGAGTGGAATATGATGTCGAGCATGATTTATGCAACAATTATAACATGTTGTCAAGTATTTGCACGTTTAAAAATGATAAATGCGGTATTTAAATAATTGAAAGATAGTTATAAAAAGAAAACAAGTAGACAAGTCAGTTTCAGGAAATAAAGGCAATCGTAAATGCTTGAGAAATAAACAATTAAATCCAAGTAAAGGGGAAAGGGAAAGGGTGCACATATATTAACAAAATAAAGCATGCTTAAGACTAATTCACAAAAACAAGTTCGTTATGGTAAGAGCCTAAAACATACCCAGCAGAGTCGCCATGCTGTCGTGCCCCCTTTTTCCTCGCGGAGTCTGGGTTTTGATATTCATTGGGAACAACTCATTTCCTTTTGGGAATTGGGTATGAGATTTGAAGAGTCTCCACCTAACGGATTTAAGGTGCGTTAGGGCACCTAAAGCAAGTAACTCATAAAAATACCGGTTTGCATTACCAAATATTGGGTAAGGGCTCGAAATAACCTTGAAGGGAAGGTGTTAGGCACCCCTCGAGGTCCACAATGGTGGGTCCCGACCGAACTCAAATCATGTGAATTAGTCTTATAAACAGATAAAGCAAATTAGACAAATGGACATTATATTTAAAATAAGGAGTAAAGAGGGGTCTTAGGTTTTTAGCCTACAGGATCACATCTGTACAATACCCGGTAAACCTTTCTCAACTAGGGGGGTTACACGTGGCATTAGCGCATAGGTTATCATATCCTTTTACTACTCAATTACCCTCCCCTAAGTGGTTATATAAGCGCTTTTAATTAGACGAACTCTATGCGTGCATTACATGTCCCTTCCTTATGGCCCTGGAGGTATTTAAGACCTCTAATTAAGGTAGTTCTAGACTCTCCTAAGGTGTTTAAAGGAGAAAAACCTAGGCGACAAGCAAAAACAAATAGGACATTCACATAAAGGCAATTAAGGGCTCACTTTTACCTCCTCACATAAGCATATAATAGCACGTCTCAAACAACATGATTTCAGATATCTCAAAGGATCCCAGAGCAGAATATGTAAGTGACCATGACAAATAGAATATGCAGCATTGTGTTAAAGCGAGACGATAAAGACCTAATCAGTTTGCCTATTGATTTTAGGGCTTGCTGAATCTGGACCATTCATAAATAACAAAAGCATAATTTTCAGTTTGCAGGATTTTAGTCGCCCTACAGGCTTTCCTAGGCGTGTAGTAGTGATGTCCTATAAACATGGTATTCAGTCATTAATCAGGAGGGTAATAACCTAGTAAACAATTTTAAGCATGCAGTTTAGACCCTATAGGCATGCTGTCTAGGCGTAATGACTGATTAGCTTGTAGACACTAGTAGCTAAATGCAGAAATTGGTTTTAAAATCCTATAGGCATAGCATCTAAACGCCGTAATTAGTTTAAGAGCCTTATTGACATGAAGAAAACTGATTTAAGCTTTGTTGACATGTAAAGACTGATTTTAAACTTACAAGCATGGTGTCTAAAATGCGAGATTGATTTTTTAATCCTATAGGCATGGTATCTAGAATGCACAAACATTGTGATAACCAATAAGGATGGTATCTACATAACAGACATCGCAATAACCTATAGGCATGGTATCTAATGCAAGTAATAATCCTAAGAATGTGATCTTTAATGCAAGTAAATAGT
Source organism: Nicotiana tabacum (assembly GCF_000715075.1). Taxonomy (NCBI): domain Eukaryota; kingdom Viridiplantae; phylum Streptophyta; class Magnoliopsida; order Solanales; family Solanaceae; genus Nicotiana; species Nicotiana tabacum. The sequence continues at coordinate 5,866,494 of NC_134086.1, forward strand.
TGTAACAAACCTAAGAGCATGATTCCTACCCAATTTCTCCACAGAAAATTATATAAGAATCCCTCTCTTTTTACTAATTTCCCCAATATCTGCTTACAAGAATTAATATTACAGACCATATGAATTACAGTAGGAACAAATTATGCTATAGGGAGATTGAATAGAGGACCAAAATGAACCTGGAAATTCTAGGCCTTCAACCAGTCAAAAATGCTAGTGCACCCAATGGTATCCTAGTGTGCCAAAGTTCCCAAGGGCCTCAGGGACCCCGGGCAATGTTCACACCAGAAAACTTTTAAAGCAACCCTTTGTGAGCAAGTTTGGAAAGCCAACTCTAGTTTGTCAAAGTTCAGAGCAGTCTCATGGACTCCTAAGCAATGCTTATACTAGAGGGGCAAGACCCTAGGTGTTCTAAGAATAAGAGTTTAAAACATGAGATAGTTTTTTAAGAAAATAGTTTTGTATTCTGAGGAAGCAAGGAGCAAACATGGTCATTCAATCATTGTAACTCAAACAAAGGTCCCATCAGTCAAATTGTATGCAGAAACAGGGTAACTTAGAGTTTCAACTTAGTTTATTAACTATGATTAGATGAGCATACAGAGGGATAGTAGGGGTCCATATTATGAGAGGGGAACATTTTAAGAGCATGCTAGTAGAGAAGTAGACATAGGTCCAGTTTAGACATGAGCAAGTATACAGACTTGCTGAAAGCAAAAGCACATAGGTCTGGCTAAAACATGAGTAAACAGGTTGAAAACAAGACACATAGGTTCAATCAAACAAAAGTATACATGCTATTGCAACAACATATAGGTTGAGCAGAAGTAGACATATTTATTATAGTAAACACATAGGTTTGCTTAAGCAAAAGGAAGGCATGCTGATTATAAGGAAAAACACAGGTCAAATTGAATAGCAATAAGCATAGAGTCTAGTGAACATGCTAATAATCATGAAGCACATGATCTAATGAGATAAGTAAACATGTTGATAACAGGACGCATAGTTGAATTAATAGCAGTAGAAATACTGAATAGGGAAAACATACAGGTTCAGAAGAAAGGCATGTTGATTGTGAGAAAAACATATAGGTTTAATTAAATGACAATAGTGAGAGCATACCAATTAAGGAATCAGAAATAGAAGGTAAAGTAGGCAGGATTCAACAACCTAGCCTTGGCTTTCAGCTGGTTAGACAAGCAATGAACACAAGTAGCAAAGAGAGAGAGAGATGAGAGAAAGCTTTTGTGTGCGTGTGTTTGAACCATTATTCGTTGTTTAAATAATCAGAATGAGAGTATATATATAGCACTTAGGGAGATGAAATAAATAAGGTACGAAAGGATTTGGAGTTCATAAATAAAGTAGGTAGATATAATCAATCCGTTAATTGGGGATAATCCCCATTAATTTGCACAAACAGATCCGAGAAGATCATATCAGTACAAATAGAATCCATTACCAGCCCTGATTGGGGCGTAAATAAGGTAACAAATTGTAAATTGACCATAAATCTAATCAGCTGGAATAAAGCACATAACACTAATTACAGGCCACAAATAAGGAAACTAAGTAAAAATTCAAAAGAATACTGATTTTAACGAGAATAATTGGTTCAAATCCCTAATAGAAATCAATTAAGTAAAAGAATCCCAAAGAATACTGGTTTTAACAGAAAATTGTTCAAAACTAAGAATAGAATCAGTCAATACAACAGGTTCACATAAATAAACACAATAACAGAAAGATTGAAGAAATCAGTGTCACAAACAGGAACATCTAGGGTTTAAACATATACATGAAAATTAATCTAACATGTAAAGAAAACATTAGCTTAAACACTGAAAGGTTTAGAAAATCTTTGAAGAAAAGTTTGGTATGAACCCTAATTTCAGAAAGAGTAAACGAAGTCGAAGCAATTAATTAAACCAAGAGATTCTTAAAGGAAAGCACCCAATGATACTCGAATAACTTCAGATCTACAAAGATATGAGAAGATTCGAACAGTAGTGAAACTAGGGTTTTCAGAAAATAGTAGAGATGGAGAGAATCGATCGAAAACCTATGGATTCGTACTAGAAGCTAGAGGAAATCCATACTCACAAATGAAAGTGGCTTGAGACAGGCCGGTAAATAACTTTCAAGTCGGAACAGGTTGGATTTCCATGAGATCTTCTCAAGGACTCATGAAATCAAGCAGCCAGAGAGTATAGGAGACCGGTGGTGGTCGGAGAATGTACAGAAACACCATGGAAGGGAGGTCCCCGCCGGTGACGGCGATTAGGGTTAGTGGCAAGTTGAGAGAAAGTTGGAGAGGTTAGGGAACGAAGGGCGGCGGAGTGTAACTAATGGGCTAGGTTAGGGGGTCGTTTGAGTTAAAAATGGTAAGAATGAATAGGGGCCGTTGATCTCAGAGATCAACGTCCAGGATGAGAAGGGGCCTAGGTCGGGTAGGTTTTTAATTGGGTTAAGGTTGTTTTGAATTGGGCTTGGGTTAATTAAAATTAAATTGGATTTGGGGGGTCCGATTTTTGGTGTAAATTAGGGGCTATTTGTTAAATACCCATTTTACTAAATAAAATAATTTTAAAAATAGCTAATTTAATGATAAAAATGATTTTCAAGCATGAAGGTGATTTAAAATAATTATTTAGTATTATAAAAATGTAAAAAGTCATTTTCTGTATAATGTAGTTATGCATATGTAGAGGCTATTTTCACAAAATATGCAATTATAGTCTAAAAAAATACAAATGTGATTACAAAAAATGCGATTAAAATATTTGAACACCCATATGAACATTAATGATGAATTTAGATGATTAAATCATCATAAAATAATATGAGGGGATAGTTTTGAACATTTATGTGATTAAAAATGCGAAATAAATGGATTTAGGGCCTTGAAAAGAAATTGTAGAAAAATTGTAAAACACTTGTGCATGTTTGTAAATGCATGTACCATATTTTGAAAGTGTTTATTTATATTTAAAATACATGAGGGAACAATTGGGTATCAACATGATCATTCCTCGTTTTTGGCATTTTAGAGCCATAAAACTAGAATTCCATCTGATTTCTAGATTTTCGTGTGCTATAGCCCACACCATCTGCATGCATTCGAGCGATCAGACCTCAATCGTCTAATCCGGCCCATCAAAAATGACCTAAGGAACAATAATCATGACTTCGACATGACCGTTCCTCATTTTTCTTTGCATTTTAGGGACATAAAATTAGAATTTTACCTGATTTCTAGATTTTTATGTGCTATCCCCCACGCCATCTGCATGCATCTGGACGATCGAACCCGAATCGCGTAAAATATTTCCGGCCCATCAAAAACAAACTAAGATATAATAGTCATCGCTTCTCCATGACCGTTCCTCTGATTTTGGCATATTAGGGCCATAAAACTGGTATTCCGCTTTATTCTCTGATTTTATTGTGCTATAGCCCCCACCATCTACTTGCATCATGGCGACCGAATCCAAATCGCCTAAAATTTTGCCGGCCATCAAAATCGACCTAAGGAACAATAGTCATTGCTTCGTGATAACCATTCTTATTTTTGGCATTTTAGGGCCATAAAACTGAAACTTCGACCAATTCTCAGATTTTCGTGTGTTATAGCCCACACCATCTGCATGCATCCGGGCGACCGGACCCGAACCGTCTAAAATTTTTCCGCCAATCAAAAACGACCTAAGGAACAATAGTCATCGCTTCGCTATGTTTATTCCTCATTTTTCTACATTTGAGGGCTATAAAATTAGAATTCCGTCCGATTTCCTGATTTTCGTGTGCTATAGCCCGTGCCATTTGTATGCATTCGGCCGACCAGACCGAATAGCCTAAAATTTTTGCAGCCATAAAAAACAACCTAAGGTACAATAGTTATCGCTTCGTCAAGAACGTTCCTCATTTTTTGCGTTTTAGGACCATAAAACTAAAATTTCGCCCGATTCTCAGTTTATCATATGGTATAGCCCACACCATCTGCATGTATCTGGACGACCAGACTCGAATCACATAACATTTGGCCGGCCCATAAAAAATGACTTAAGGAACAACAGTAATCGCCTTGCCATGACCGTTCTTCTTTTGTTTTGGCATTATAGGGCTATGAAATTTGAATTCTACCCGATTTCCAGATTTTCATGTGCTATAGTCCACGCCATCTGCATGCAACTGGGCGATAGGACCTGAATCGCCTAAAATTTGAGGGCACATCAAACACAACCTAAGGAACAATAGTCATCACTTTAACATCATCGTTCCTCGTTTTTGGCGTTTTAGGGCTATAAAACTGGAATTTCGTATGATTTCTAAATTTTCGTGTGCTATAGCCCACGTCATCTACATGCATTCGGTGGCCAGACTTGAATGGCCTTATCTGTCCCATTAGAAATGATCTACGAAACAATAATTATAGCTTCGCCATGACGGTTCCTCGTTTTTTGCATTTTAGGGAAATAAACTGAAATTTTGCCTGATTTCTAGATTTTTTTGTGTGCTATCCTCCACACCATCTGCATGCATACGGACGACCAGACCTGAATCACGTAAAATATTTCTGGCCAGTCAGAAACAAACTAAGAAATAATAGTCATCGCTTCGCCCTGACCGTTCCTCCGATTTTGGAGTTTTAGGGCCATAAAACTGGTATTCCGCTTGATTCCATGATTTTAGTGTGCTATAGCCCCTATCATCTACATGTATCCGGCGACAGGATCCAAATCGCCTAAAAAAATTTTGGCCCATCAAAATCGACCTAAAGAACAATAGTTATTGCGTCCTCATGCCCATTCCTCATTTTTAGCATTTTACGACCATAAAACTGGAATTCCGCACGACTCTCAAATTTACGTGTGTTATAGCCCACGCTATTTGCATGCATCTAGGCGACCGGACCTGAACGATCTAAATTTTTGCCGGCCAATCAAAAACATCCTAAGGAAAAATAGTCATCGCTTCGCTATGACTATTTCTCATTTTTTGGCGTTTTAGGGTCATAAAACTGGAATTCCTGTCGATTCCTAAAATATTTGTGTACTATAACCCACGCCATCTGCATGCCTCTGGGAAATCTGATCCAAATAGCCTAAACTTTTGCCTGCCCATCAAAAACGACCTAAAGAACAATAGCCATCGCTTCGCCATGACCGTTCCTCGTTTTTTGGCGATTTAGGGACATAAAACTTGAATTTTGCCCTATTCTCAGATTTTCGTGTGCTATAGCCCATGTCATCTGCATGCATCCATGCGACTGGACCCGAATCGCCTAAAATTTTGCTGGCCCACAAAAGCGTTCCTCGTTGTTTTGGTGTTTTAGGGCCATAAAACTGGAATCCCGCCCAAACTATCTCCATGCATCCAAGCGACCGAACTCGAATCACCTAAAAATTTTCCAGCCCATCAAAAATGATTGAAGGAACTATAGTAGGAGTAGAATATGTATTATATATATGGATCATTGTATTATTATTAAAAAAATAGATTCTACTGCCGAGTATTCTCACATAGTATCATAGCTTCAGTGAGATAATTATCATTGTGCGTCATTCCATCGACATCCGGGAAGAAAGATCATCGACGTGCAATTTTTCGGCAAATTCGTCTTGTTCCCAGGGTTCATCACTGCTACAGTGGTACTGTGCATATACCAGTACCATCATCTGATTCGAAACCTTGTGCGACCAAACCCCAAAAATTCCAGTTCGATTTGAACAGATAAGTCAGTCACCGTGCGTCTTTCTGGTTGACGACTCAAGATTGATTTGCGCTATCTTCTCATTGGTAAGTGTTGTGTGAAAACCATCACCACCATCTTGTTCGAAAAAGTTAGGCGACAAAATTGTAGTCAGTCGCTCCAGAAGAAATTCACACGCCGCCAGAACTAGGGTTCCGACGAGCTACAGTATCTTTTTCGGTGCGTGTGATACAATTCAGACATTCTTTTGACAATACCTCTTCTGGACAACTTACTCGTCTAGGGATTCTGATTCTATGCATATAAATTACATCAAAGTTGTAACGACCCGACCGGTCGTTTTGAGCTCCGGCGCGTCATTCAGCAGTTTGAGGCCATGAGCGGCTTCATCTCAGGTATATTGACTTGTGTGTATGGTCAGAATTAAAAATTCAGGAAGTTTAGAGTCAAATCTAAATGAAAATTCTCATTTTGAAAGCTTAAAATTGAAGAAATGAAATAGGATTGGAATTTTGAGTAAACGACCTCGGAATCGAGATCTGAAAGTTCCAGCAGGTTCGTATGATGATTTTGGACTTGGGCATATGTCTGGATTTGGTTTTGGATAACCCGTGAGCATTTCGGCATATATTGTGGAAGTTAGTATTTTAGAAGAATTTCATAAATTTGGGTTGGAAGGCATTTCAGTGTTATATATGTCCGTTTGGGATTACAAGTCTGGGAATATCTCCGTATGGTGATTTTGGAGTTGGTAGCACGATCGGAAGTCAATTCGGATGTCCGGGGATCATTTTGAAGTCATTTGGCTAAATATAGAAATTTGAAGGTTTTTGAGAAAATTCGACCGAAAGTGGAAATTCTGATATCGGGGTCGGAATGCGATTCCGAAAGTTGGGGCAAGTCTGTAATGTCGAATATGACTTGTGTGCAAAATTTGAAGTCATTCCGGAATGATTTTGGTAAGGTTTGAGACACTTAGTCTCTTTTAAGGAAGCTTAAGTTGGAAAAGTCAATCGGATATCGACTTATGTGTTAGAGGGCTCGAAATGCGAATTTTATGGTTCGGATAGCTTCGTTAGGTGATTTGGGACTTAGGAGTGTGTCCGGAATATTTTTGTGATTACCAGTGTAGAATTAAGCTTGAATTGACAAAGTTAGTATTTTGGCGAATTCCGGTTGATAGGTGAGATTTTGATCCGAGGGTCGGAATGGAATTTCGAGAGTTTTGTAGCTTCGTTATGTCATTTTGGACTTGTATGCAAAATTTGAGGTCATTCGGACGTGGTTTGGTTGGGTTTTTGATCAAAAATGGAATTTGGAAGTCCGTGAGATTCATAGGCTTGAATCCGATGATGATTTAATGTTTTGATGTTATTTTGGGTGTTTCGAAGGTTGGGACAAGTTTGAATGATATTGTGGGACATGTTGATATAATTGGTTAAGGTCCCGAGGGCCTCGGGTGGATTTCGGAAGGTTAACGGAATGAAATTCGGACCAAAAAGAAAAGAAAAAGCTGCAGAAATTTCTGCTGCAATTTTCTGCAGAAGGTCTTTGGACTGCAATCGTGGAGTGTACTTCGGAGGCCTATATCTTTTGATATATAAGGAATTTAGAGATGGTTCAAAAACGAAAGTTGTAGCCCTTCATGTCTAGTTTCCAGAAAGCTAAAGAAATCATAATTTGGACATATGTAGAGAATGTTACGGTCGATTGAATATAACTGGTGGAGCTCGTTCTCCAGAATTTTCTGATTTCGGGGAGCTTACCTTAGAAGCTCATATCTCGGGACATATAAAGAGTTATATGGTGTACAACCTATCAAATTAAAGATCTTTGAGTCTAGTTTCTAAATCTTCAAACCGTTTGTCATTTGGATATTTATAAAAGACGTTATGGGTGTTTGAACAGAAGGTATCCGACAAGGAACAATTTTAACAAGATGTACAACGTGTATAGCACAAGTGCAAGGTACAACTCGACGAATCACAAGCAGATTCTTTTATACACGGATTTAGCTCACTTTTCTTCATTTCTTCAAAGTATGGACGATTTTTGGGGAGCTTCAAGAGGGGATTTTTATCATCAATGTGAAGGTAAGTTATCCCCACCTATTTTGAGTTAAGTACATCAATTATGTATGGATTTGAGCATGAAAATTGTAGAAAAATTGAGGATTTAGGTCTAGGGATTTGAAAATAAGATTTGGTGATTTGAGGGGTCAAATGAACTCCGATTTTGGTAAATTTTATATGTACGGACTCGTGGCGAGATGAGGAATCCGGTGATGTGACTTTCGTAATTTTTCGAGAAGTGGGCCCGGGGCTCGGGTTTTGCAAATTTCGTGATTTTCGATACTTTTCGAGTCTTTTCGATTGGGTTATATTCCCTTAACCTATTGTAATATATTCCTTGTGGTTTTGGCAAGATTCGACGCGCGAGGAGGTCGATTCGAAAGGAAAGGGCATCGCGGAGTAGACTTTTGGCCATCTTGAGGTGAGTAATAGATGTAAATGCTGTTCTGAGGGTTTGAAACCCCGGACTTTCACATCGTAACGCTATATTGAGGCGTGACACGCACTCCATGGCGAGTGCGGGGTCGGATACTATTGGGGATTGTGACTTGGTCCATCCCGTGTGATGTTTATACTATACTGGTGATTGATACACATACTTCATTGATATTACTGGGCTTGATGCCATGTTTGGGGCCTTGTGCCGATTTGTAAAATCCTTCGAGGATTGATATTACTGCTTAGCATGATTTGCATATCATTTAATTTCAGTCCAAGGTTTTAAATGCTGTTTTGCAAACTCAGCCATAATTCTAAGTGTTGAAAACTTAAATGATATTTTTAAATGTATTCCGGCTGGGAACTTCTGTTTTGTAAATGCCCAAGGGGCTTATTATATTATTTTCTGGACTGATTATAAAGTGACTTGAAACAGTGGTAACAATGACACTGTGTGATATACTTGAAACAGTGGTAACAATGACACTGTGTGATATACTTGAAATAGTGGTAACAATGACACTGGATGATATACTTGAACAGTGGTAACAATGGCACTGTATGATATAAATTGGTCAGGTAACAATGACTGACCAAGATATTGCACTTGGGCTGTAGGAGCCCCTCCGGAGTCTGTACACACCCCCAGTGAGCGCCGTCGACGATAAATAAATATGGATGGCTCGGGCTGCACGCCGCAGTGGGTACTGGAATGTACCATCATATGCATTGTATTGCATTCATGTATTTGTATTTATACTGGTGTTTAGCTGCTCAGTTCCATATGTTGCTGTATATTCGGATTGTAGCTTACTTTGTGTATTTACTGGATTTTCTTATCTTCGGACTGTAGTTACTTTTATTACTCACTGGGTCGGAGTACTCACTTTACTCCCTGCACCTTGTGTGCAGATCCAGGGCAGTCTCAGGCTCAGTAGATCCAGTTGATCAGCAGATCCAACCTCTGGGAGTATCGAGGTAGTTGCACGGCGTTCGCAACCATTGATCTTCTCCCTCCTATCATATCTCTTTATTTTCGCATTATCGGACTTTGGATATACCGTGTATTAGGATGATATTCTGTATTCTAGAGGCTCAGATTCGTGACACCGGGTCCTAGTGAGATTATATTGTGTATTTTGTTAAAATCTTCAGTACTTTAATCTTGCTTAATTGATATTTCTTTCCGCTATTTTTGATAAATTGGGTTAAGTATTGAATAATGGTCGGCTTGCCTAGTAGTGTGCTGGGCGCCATCACGACCGGGATTTGGGTCGTGACAAAAGTCTGACAATTTTTTTTTTGGCGTGAACAGTGATTTTCCGATGTAAATAGTAATTTGGCAGAAAAGTTTCTGTTTTTTGGTGGTGTTTTGGCACTTATTTTGTAGTGTGGAGTTCGGCTTAGTCTCACTATTTTCAAAATTTTATGGCGACCTTCGGCCAACTTCTATTTATCAGTAACCACTTGGTTTTGTTGCTCAGAGGGAGCCAGTGGCCTTTTATGTCGAATGATCAGCTTGTAAATATTTTAACCAAGTCCGTCATCGGCCGTCGTATTAGTTACATATGTCACAAGATCGGTACATATGATTTGTATGCACCGGCTTGAGGGAGAATATTAGATAGTTGTGTAAATATTCCTAGTCCTATATGTAGTAGGACTAGAATATGTCCTAGTCCCATATGTAGTAGGAGTAAAATACGTCTTAGTCCCATATGTAGTAGGAGTAGAATATATATTATATATAGAGCTCATTGTATTGTTGTCAAAAATATAGATTCTTCTACCGTGCATTCTCACAGGAACAAGTCACCGCTTTGTCATGACCGTTCCTCAATTTTTAGCATTTTAAGACCATAAAACTGAAATTCTGCCTGATTCCTAAATTCTCGGGTGCTTGCATGAATGTTTGCAAACTATTTAATTGAGCTATTTGGAAAGGCCAGAGTACCAAATGAACATTCACAATTTATTTTTTCCATAGCACCAAAATAGAGTTCATGTTTCCACTAAAGCAGCCAATAAGAATGAAAGTCAGACGGTTGTTACAACGTATAATTACAACTATTAATTAATGAAGCGATAATTGTTGTTTAACTACTATTAATAAATTATTAACACAATAATTCAGAGCTATATACAGCCCATTTGATCTCCTCAACCATCTCTGTATACTAGCAATATGACATCACCTTGTGGCATATTCCATTCATGATCATTGAGGTAAGTTTTGTTGATCCATAATTTTCTTTTTCATACCTTTTAATTTATTTTTAAAAAAATAATTCAAGAAATTATTCATCCCTGGAACCTAATAAATATATCTTGCTAGAGTATGTGAATTTGAGGAATTAGAGAGAAGGGGCTTTTCTTTTCTCCTTCAAACCTTCTTCCATTTATATGTTAATCTTTTCCGATAAGAGTTGCTCCTTTGTTGCTGCTTGACTTAGTCAAGGATCTATCGGAAACATGCTTTTTACTTGCACAATGTAGGGTAAGCTCTGCGTACCTTCTACGCTCCGCAGACTCTACTTGTGAGCATATACTGGATTTGTTGTTATTTTCCTATAAGAGTAGGTTAGTTTTTTCTTCTACTGCAACTTTTATTTAATTATCTATTTTGTTCATCTTATCATTTCTGTGATAATCTCTTTTGGTCCTTTTAAGGATTGGATCAGAAGTTGGAGTTACAAAAAAGGCGAAAGAAGACTAAAAAACATTAGCTAGCTTGATTTATGGTAAGACTTAGCTGAACTTGTGTTAACTTTTCTTTGTTTGCAAATCTATAAGTTGGTTTCACTTGTTATCTCTAAATCAAGTTCCTCATGAATTGCTAGGACAACTACATGAATCCATTTACTTTTACATTGATAAGAATTACTAATATTAAATGTGAATCCAATTCAATATGAGAATATACCAAACCAATTAAGTTGGTTTTTTATCGATTCGATTGTTGTCGGTTTTTGTCTGTTTTTTGATTTTTTCGGTTTTTTATCGAGTTTTTTCTTAAATATGAGACATACACTACCAAACACATATTCCAGTGACTATATTTTCAACGTAACATTATCAAACCAATTGCTCTTTGAGAAATCTATCATTTACCAAGATATATTGATGATAATTCAAATTGTGATGAATAATTTACGTATTCAGTTAAAAATCGATTATTTTAAACTTGCAATAAATTCTTGGACTTAGCAAAAGAAAACTACCAATCAAACTAGAATGTAAAGGCAAAGAACTAAATTATTAAAATAAAGAACTATATTAAAAATACAAAAGACTAATATGCACCATAAAATATTATAAACTTTGTATAAAAATATACATATATATAGGTGTAATAAAAAATTTAAATGACTATTTCTATAGTCGGTTTGGTTCGATTTTTTCAACTATTTCTTATTAAAACCAAAATCAAATCAAATTTTATCCATTTTTAAAATTCAAAACCAAAATCAAACCAAACCAAACCTAAAAAATATCGGGTTTTTTGGTTGGTTTTGTTCGGTTTTGGGTCTGTACGGTTTTTTGGGCTTTTATGAACGCCCTAATTGTTTGGATTATTTTTAGTTTTTTTCCCTCTTAACATTTAATTTGTAATTCAGTTTTTGATTCATTTTGCTTTCTAGATTCTTTTCTTGAAAATTATAAGGCTAATTCATGCTGATGGACTTTCACTTCTCTATTTCATTTACAATTTAAAGAGACGAATTGATCCTACAAAGAGCTTTTGTGTTTTATTTACTGATTTATTTTTGTTATTGATCTCTTATGAAAATGGTCATATAACTAAAATTATATTTTTAATGGACCATAAAACCTATTCCCGTTCTTTCCATGTATGGCATAAACTCTTTCATTTAGATTCTTTTATAAATTTATTTTAAGTAATAAAATATAAAATTAAATGTAATCAGATGGAAGAACACAAAGAAAAATTTATATCTTGATGATCAAATACTTTTACTACTAAAAAGCAACCATTTCTTGTGACTTGTGAGTTGACAAATTTATTTTGATGCCCCTTTTTCTCAACTTTGGTACATAGATATTTTTTTTTCGGTTTCCCACCCAGTGTTCGGTACCCGCATTGGGGTACGTAGATGTTTTGGTTTGTCCCCTAGATCTACTCTTTGTAGTTTTCTAATTCTTAATAAATTTCAATCTGAAAAAAAAACTATGTCGATAGTCTAAAAAAAATGTGTATGGATACTCTTAACCGAGTGAGGTCTTTTGGAGAAAATCATGCAAACTTAGCCCAAAACAGACAATATCACGTCATGCTAAGATTATCTTCAAGTTAATTAGCCTAATAGAGCCGAGGGTCTTTCGGAAACAGCCTCTATACTCCTTCGGAGTAGGGATAAGATCTGCGTACACACTACCTTCCCCAGACTCCACTAGTAAAATTTTACTTAGTTGTTGTTGATTAGTCCAATAACTAATATCAGAGCCTAAGGAGCAAGTTTGGCAATGACGAAGTGATAGACGTAGGGCTCGATTTACTTCCCCTTGCGAGCGTATAATAAAAGCGCTTTTAGGAAATTGCTTGCAAGCTGTTTGTTTGATTGCAAGCCTTTTCATCAAGAAGTTTGTAGAAAACCTATTTTATTATAACTCTATGAAAGTTCTCTACAATTTTTTTATTTCATCCACACATAAAATAAGCTATTAATACCCATATTTATAATAGTATGAAATCTATTTTAACTAGAAACAGGAAAGTCTATTCCTATATTTATTCTAACTGCAAATCCTATTTAGACATGAATTAAATAAACCAAATTCTAAATAACTAAGGTTCCGTACTACAATTTTGAATTAGTTTTCCAATAAAGTTGTTTGCAAATTATTTAATTGAGCTACTTACAAAGGCCAGATTATCAAATGGACAAAAGTCAGACGGCTGTTACAACCAGGGGCGGAGCTAGAGTGTAGCTACTGAGTTCGGCCGAATCCAATAGCTTTGGTTCGAACCCTGTATTTATCTTAAAAAATCCATTGAATATGTATAAATTATTAATTTAGAACTCAGTAGATTAAAAAGATTAGAATTACGAACCCATAAGCTTGAAATCCTGGTTCCGCCTATGGTTACAACGTATAATCACCATTATTAATTAATGAGCCGATAATTGTTGTTTAACTAATATTAATAAATAATTAACACAATAATTCAGAGCTCTATACAGCCCACTTGATCTCCTCAACCATCTCAGTGTACTAGAAAACAAAGGGGCTCTTCTTTTCTCCTTCAAACCTTCTTCCATTTATATGTTAAATCATTTCCGATAGGAGTTGGTTAGTTTTTTCTTCTACTGCAACTTCTATTTAATTATTATCTATTTTGTTCATTTAATCATTTCTGTGATAATCTCTTTTGCTCCTTTTTAGGATTTGGATCAGAAGTTGTAGATACAAAAAAGGCCAAAGAAGACAAAAGCACGCTAGCTAGCTTGATTTATGGTAAGACTTGAGCTTAACTAACTTGTGTTAATTTTTCTTTGTTTGCAAATCTCTAAGTTGGTTTTACTTGATAAGAATTACTACTATTAAATGTTAATCCAACTGATATATGTATATCGGAAAAGGGTCAAAACTGCCCTTAGCCTATTCGATTTGGTAAAAAATGCCCCTCCCCACCTATTAAGCCAAAAGTGCCCCTATTGTTATCTTAGCGGCTCACTTATGCCTAGGGTTGTTCACGGTTTCACGGAAAATCGATCCAAACCGAAATTCGAACCAAACCGATTAAGTAAATCGATATTTTTCTTGATTTGGATTGGTTTGGATTTTTAATTTTAAACACCGATAATATTTGATTTGGTTTTAGTTCTATTATAAAAAACCGAAAAATAAACGGAACCAAACCGATAAATTATATATAAAATTTAATAATTATTTATATAAAGTATAATAACTTTTTGTAAATAATATTAAATATATTTATGCATTTCAATTATTATTTTAAATTTTGCTTTATCCTATTTATATCTTAAAAGATTGTATAAGCTAAAACAATAGGAATTAGCCAATTATTTTTTCCCTACGAGACTTTAATTCTCTAATCATACGCACAACTCTTGTCTGCTTTTAGTTTGTTATTTTGTTCATTCTTTTCATATAAACAGGTAAATGAACTTTCAGTTCTGAAAGAAATATATTAAAGCATAAATTTAGCATATTATTTTCAGATTGTTGGCTAGTGTTGTTTTACTATTATCGACTTATCATTAGCTTGCAAAGAACGAAAAAACCGAACCAAACCAAGAACAACCAAATTGATAGTTTGTATTTAGTTTAGTTTGGTTTTGGTTTTAAATTTTAAAAACCGATTAAATTGGTTTGGTTTTGGTTTTAATCAAAAACCGACCAAACCGAGCCGTGAACACCCTACTTATGCCCTTATTAACTAACAGACTTATTTGGAAAATATTTTTAATAAATATCCATGTATCACCATCCCATTGATCTAATTTTAAATCTATACCAACTTTTTTTTATAAAACAGTACCCATTATGGTTTCTTCACAGTCGCCCGAAAAAAGGACATGCCCCATCGGCCAACTCTCCCTTTCTTCTCCAATCTCCATGAAATTGAATCAGAGGAGGAGATAATGAATTTTTTTCTCATACTCATTTTATACCCATTTGATTTCATTTAATGAATTACTTCCTAAGTCAAGATCCCGAATTTTATTCTCATACCCATTTTATTTCATTCCTAAAGTCAACATTTTCTTACATAAATTATTACTTTTCTGGTTGTTGTAGTGGCGCAAATTCGTCCATTGCAGAATCTAAAAGATGAAGAAGAAGTTACATTATTTTTTAAAATCGAATTTGGATTAATAGGGTTTAAAATCGACACGGATCAATCGAATCCTAGATTTATGGTGGTTTTTTCTTTTTAATTTAGCAAAGGTTTATATTTAGGCTAATAGAATGGTAACACATGGATAATCATGAAATTTTTCTATTTTTTTTAAGATAAGCCCGTTAGTAATAAGAGCATAATTGAGCCACTAAGATAACAGTAGGGGTATTTTGGCTCAATAGGTGGATGAAGGTAATTTTGGTATCAAATCGAATAGTCTGGGGCAGTTATATATATATAGAGAGAGAGAGAGAGAGCGAGTATATGTAAAAGAATAATATTGAAATATAAGGGATATATTTGTCCACCTGTAAATTAAATTAGGGAAAATAGTCATATTTGCTCTTGTACTTTGAGACATTGTTTATATATATATCCTTCTTCGAGTTATCGAATTTAAATGTCCTCACTCTTATACTTTGAATCACAAATTCCCCTCACAAATACCCCTCCCCCTAACGAACATATGCAAAACATGGCGCTCGAGTGAATAATATACAAAAATAGGACTCAATTATGAATTTTGGGCGTTGAGTATGGCCGGGGGTGTAAGCCCGGGTGGTTGAAGCGTGTAAGTCGATCACGAGACAAGAGCCTAGCAATTTACTCGATAAATGAACAACATATGTTAGCATATAAACTTTTTTCCCTTAACCATAATTAATTAATATATATTTTCACTGTATTAAATCACTTAATCATGGTTTAAAACTTTTTTGGATGGTTGTTACCTATTGTATTGTATTGTATTATTACTTTAAATATAATATTTGTTTTGATTGTCACTTAAATTTTATTGTATCGTATCATTAAATCCATCGTTACGTAACGACGAAAAATGCCACTTCATGGAACGAAGGATTTGGTGGTGGCGTCGTTTCCTTGCTTTTTTTTTTCTTTCATCTTGTGTCCCTTATTATTAAATAATCATATTAGTTTTATCCTTTGCTCTACTTTTCTATATAGCAAATTCAACTCCATATCCTATTTTTTCTTAGTAATGTTGCAAGTTTTTCTTCATATTGTTAGTGCTTGATATAAACGACAGCAAATGATACAATCTATCCAAACGTTGTATTCATTAAATAATACAATATAATACAGTACAATACAATACGATACATTATAAAACGACATGTAACAACAATTTAAACAAGCTGTTAGTGAAGATTGATATAACATAAGTTGGGTGAACTTGCAGGAATTTCTACTCTATTTAGGAAAGATGGCTCATAGCGACATTGAGGATGTGTTAGATCACTTAAGAAGGATTAAGAGTAGAGGTGATTTGAATGTTGTCAAGATTGAAACACTTGAAATGGAGCTAAGATTTTTGAGAACCTTTTTAAAGCATCCTCATGCTCTTTTGCCTGATTCCTTAGTCAAAATCACAAAGAAGGCTCAATCGATTGTGGAAATGCTTAACTCGGTTTTTGGTGGAATTTCAGATGAATACAAAACTAACCTTAATGTGGAAAGGATAGTAACACAGTTGCTGGTATTCATTGATTGTATTACCAAATTAAGTTACAGTTATGAGATGAATGATTTCTCATTCTATCTGTCGGAATATATGGATTGCCTCGACAAGAATCTAAACGATGCACTGAGGTACTTTTTCTCGTCTGACACTTTTTTCAGTAAAGAAGTCAGAATTCTTCAGAAGACAGACAGATATTTCAAGCAATTGAAATGCATTCAAAAGAGAATGAAGTTTCTGATATACTTATATGATACTGAGATTAATGGCTACATTGAGCATGAGAAGCAAAAAGGTTTGAGCATCCGAATGTAAATCATGGCTAAAAACGTCGGACAATTCTGTCTTGCACTTTGGATTAATAAGGATAGATATGATACATCTGATATCGAGAGTAGACCTCCTTTTTTACTATGCCTGGTTGTGCTAGTGGAGCTTGAAATGAAGAAGCTTTTTCTCTCTGAAGTAAAGGCTTCAAAGTTTATTCGATCAATAACGTTTAAGGACAAGAAACTACCAAAAGAATTTTCATATAATCTCCAATGTCTGCTGGTGTATCTCAAAAACAAAAAGCTTGAGAACTTTCCTAACAATGTCTCTGCTCAAGATATTGATGTGGCAATAGAGTTCTTGTTGGGTTTTCTTGCTGATGCGTCGAAACATCTTATTAGTGGTAGGATTTTGAATGAGATCTTGGAAAAGGTGGGATCTCTTGTGGGTGATGTTATGTGTGTTATTCAAAAGCTTCATCCTATCTCTATAGCCAAAGGTGACTCTAGCGATATAAATCTTTGCCCGAGACAGATATTGGAGAAAACTGAAAATCTAAAGGCGCAAGTGGAGAAGTACTACAAATCCTTTAAATTTACTCCATCGCAGTTTCCCACAGTTGGTGGATTGAGCTTTCTGGATTCTCTTTTAAGGAAATTGAATGAGATGTTGAAAAATGTAACATGTTCAGATTTCATGTTGAAGCCTCATATTGTCATTTTAGAGAAAGAGCTCTCATCTCTAACATCCCTTTTCAGAGATGTTGCGGAAGTGCACCATAAACATGAAATTCTTAAAGATTTTCAGAGGCGTACGATCAATTTGGCATATGAAGCTGAGATTGCCATTGACTCTATTCTTTCTCAATATAATGCTCTTTGGCATTCTTTTTGCTCACTTCCTTCAATCATAGAAGAGGTCAAGCATATTCGTACGGAGGTGACCAAGATGTGGTCGGAGAACATTGATCTTAGGCCCTGCACTGTGGTTGAGCCATCTAAACATCTATCAATTCAACATAGCAATCCTATGAATGATGAGGAGATAGTTGGTTTTGAGAATGACATGAAAAGAATAATTCGGCATCTAATTCAAGGAACAAATGGCCTAGATGTCATCCCAATTGTTGGGATGGGGGGACAAGGTAAAACAACTTGTGCTAGAAAGTTGTATAATGACGACATCATTGTTTCTCATTTTGATGTTCGAGCATGGTGCATCATTTCCCAAACATATAACCGGAGTGAGCTATTACAAGAGCTTCTCAGACAAGTTACCAATTACAAGGATGAGGGAGATAAGGATGACGTCCTTGCAGACAAGTTAAGGAAATGCTTAATGGGGAAGAGATATCTCATTGTCTTGGATGATATGTGGGATTTTATGGCATGGGATGAGTTAAGATTATCTTTTCCAAATGCTGAAAATGGAAGCAGAATGATAGTTACAACTCGACTTGAGAAAGTGGGTGATTATGTCATGCACAATATTGATCCTTATTTCCTTCCATTCCTCACACCAGAAGAGAGTTGTCAGTTGTTGCAGAAAAAAGTGTTTGAAAATGAAGGTTGCCCGCCTGAACTAGAAGATGCGAGTCTAGCAGTTGCAGAAAGATGCAAAGGATTGCCTCTAGTGATTGTCTTGGTATCTGGAATTATCAAAAAAAGGAAAATGGAAGAATATTGGTGGCATGAGGTTAAAAATTCTCTATTTTCCTATCTTGGTGATTCTGAAGAATATAGTCTTTCGACTATGCAGTTGAGTTATGATAACTTACCTGATCATTTAAAACCTTACCTTCTTTACATGGGGATGTTTCCCGAGGATGCAAGAATTCCAGTGTCTAAATTGATAAGTTTATGGATCGCGGAAGGCTTCGTGCAGAACGTTGAATCTGGGAGATTAACGGAAGAGGCAGCTGAAGCTTACTTGACGGATCTCATTAGCAGTAATGTGGTAATGGTTTCAAGGAGAAGATATAACGGTAAAGTCAAATACTGCCAGATTCATGATATAGTGCTTCACTTTTGCTTGGAGAAGAGTAGAAAAGAAAAGATAATGTTGGCAGTGAAGGGGCATTATAGCCACTTTCAACCTTCTGATTGGAAGGAAAGTCGAGTGAGATTCAGTTTCAGTAATGAGCTTTCTGAGATTGCATCGCTGGGCTCCAAAACACGAAAGCCTTTCCACCAGCACTTAAGGTCAGTAATAACGACGAATGACAAAGGTGAATTTACTAAATGGAATCCCTTCCATCAGGTTAGTAAATTGAGACTTCTTAAAGTCTTGGATTTGAGTTCCTATGGAGCGTATTATTTGTCGTTAGCTACATTTAATCCACTAATTCACCTGAAGTACCTTGCAGTTTCCACACTAGAATTCTTTTTCCATCCAAAATCACATCTGCCCCATCTAGAAACTTTAATTGTCAAGTCCAATATTCATTATTCTGAAACTTTATTGTTACCAGCTATCTTTTGGAAAATGGAAAAGTTAAGGCATGTTGAGGTTGTTAATTTGGATAAAGATAAGCATTGGATCTTTGAAGATTCCTCTAAATTGGAAAATTTGAGGATATTAAGGAAATTTGCAATTGATAGTCATGATGCTGGTAGTGTAGATGTCTTATTACGGAGGTGTCCTAATCTTCAAGAACTTGTGATCGAATTTCGGGGTGATGAAGAATACTCTGCAGTGATTTGTCCCAACTTTGAGAGTCTTACCCAGCTTCAATCACTTCGCCTTACCATTAACGAGGACTTAGCTTTATTCAAGTTACATTTGCCTTTAAATTTAAAGAAGTTGGTACTGCAGGGGGATCATATTGAAAGGGCCATTTCCTTCATCGCGATACTGCCAAGTCTAGAGTATCTCCAATTAAGGTATCTGAATTTTGATCAACACGATGAGTGGTGCCTTGGAACTGGTGTTAAGTTCCGTAAACTTAAGCTCTTGAAACTGACTACATTATATATCTCAAGGTGGGAAGCCTCAGAGGAATCTTTTCCCTTGCTTGAAACACTTGTTATAAAAGGGTGTTACCATCTCGAGGAGATCCCCCTTAGCTTTGCAGATATTCTAACACTGAAACAGATTAAGTTGATTCGGTGCAACAAAGAATCTCTCGAAGCTTCAGCTGTGAGAATTAAGGAAGAAGTTGAAGATACTGAAGGATGCAACCGTATTGACCTCATTATTGAAGTAAGTATAAACAAACTCTTATACGTGCGGTTTTTTGAGTATCTACATGCTCTAATGTGCAACAATATTTTTTAATACAGAAATATTAGGGCTGTCTCCAGCAGCTGTGAGTCAAGACCTTGTCATGAAAACATGGTATTGTTTTAAGTTTTTTTCTTTTTTTTTGTACCTTCTTTTCGTTATACTGATTAGATGCTTGCTTTCTTTTAACTGCTCCATATTGATCTCAAACTGACGACGGTGTGTTTTTATTTGGAAATTGCTAAGATAATTGCAGCAAAAGCGCAGACAGAGTTGATCGAGTTCTTTCTTAGCAAATTGTTGTTGTCATGTCATGCTCACATGCTGGAATCTCTTATGAAGCTAGCAGAAACGCCTATCCTCTTATATTGCAACATTTTACTGATTGCTAAGGTTGTCTTTTGATTGATCAACATAGACTCATGCTTACTGTGAAGAATTTTGTCATGTTCATCTTTTTCTGTATGTTTCATGTGGTCTTTCACTGTGATATCTTGAGGCCCTATATAAACATCATGCCTTTCTTATGTAGTAATATGTTAAGTATGCGAACAAAGTCCCCATGTTGATAGTTGAAAAGATTGGAAGTCTAAATATAAGGTGTAGATATCTCTTAATCGTGTGAGGCCTTTCGTGCGGGCTTGGCCCAAAGCGGACAATACCATACCGTGTTAAAAGTGTATTTGGGCCGTTTTAGCCCAACATAATATAATTTTAGAACCAGTCAAAGCGACGTTTCATTTTTGTTTTTTATAAGTACACTCCCAATCATCAACCAAAACATTTTAAATTGAGCAGCATGTTGTACAATAGCTCTATTTTCTGGTTATTACGTTGCTGGTGTTATCTTTCTGGATTCCTTTGCTGTTATTGCTACACTGTCTCGTTCCATCTTCTTGAGCTGAGAGTCTATTGGAAACAGTCTCTCTACTCACACTACCCTCCCCAAAATAACAATGCGAATAGAACAGCAACAACAACAACAACAACAACAACAAATCCAGTGTAATTCCGCATAGTAGGGTCTGGGGAGGGTACGCAAACCTTACCCTTATCTTGTGAAGGTAGAGAGGTTGTTTCGGAAAGACCCCGGCTCAAAGAAAAAAAAAATAAGAAGCAGAAATAACGAGGGATTGGGTTGTTACAGGTTCTTGAGCAAGACGATTTGTAAGTAAAATATCCCATTACGCTTGGAATATTCACTCTCAAATACTTTTGGGACTACTGCTATTTTTACTCATTGGTGCCAAGAAACTTCAGCAGACCTTTGAGATAAATGCAAACAAACATTGTGGAATAACTATACAAAACACCTCCGCAAAATTAAACTGGTCGGAGATTGTCTCAAAATATATTTACTGTTTCACTTTCAATTTAGTTTTTGATTGCGGTTGCTTTTAATAGTCATATCCTTCGATGTAAAAGAGAAAAACAAAAGTTCTACATATCACATTGATGGTCTCCATTATTGCCCAAAGGTTTCCTTTAGTGGCACATTTTTTTAGTATATTCTAAAAAGGTATTACTATTATATTTAAGAATAATTTAATAATATAAATAACTTTGGACCAAACTTTATTCACATTCCTTTATAAGTTTTAGGATATCTTCAAGATAATTATTCTTCCACTGAACCTAACATATATCTTCCTCCTTCCGAGCTTCTTCATTAGGTAGTTTTCTCCTGCAGCAACTTTTACTTTTTACAGGTATTTCAATAAACTTTTTCTAACAACACTTGAAATACTATATATACATGTCGAAAATTCTGGGCCATATATTTGGTTAAATTTGAAAATTTTCATCATTATTTGTTGATATGATCATTTCTGTGATTTCTTTTATTTATTCCTGAATCTTATAATTTTAATGTTCATCTCTTGTGCTTCCTCTTAGGATATTATTGTATCAGAAATTGGAGTTACAAAAGAAGACGAAAGAAGCCAAAATCGCGCTTGATTGATTGTAAGACTCGAACTGAACTTGTGTTAACTTATCTTCTTTTCCAAATCTCTACACTACTAAAAAAAAGGAATTAGGGACGGACAAATTCTGTAGTTAAATAGAAAAATTCATCAGTAATCCTATTTAGCGACGGATTATAAAAAACTATGTTAGCTATGAGCGATTTAGCGATAGATTAGCAATGAAGTTCCTAGTTAATTTCAATTTTTTTAGTAGTGCTAAATTGGTTTCATTTGCAATCTACAAGTCTAGTTCTTATATTGTTAGAAGAGCTACATGAATCCATTTAGCTTTTGTCTTATTAACTACTACTCACTCCATCCCAATTTATGTGATAGTGTTTGACTAATCATAGAGTTTAAGAAACAAACTTTTGAAACTTATGATTTAAAATAAAACTTAGATATTTATGTGGCTATAAATCATCTTGTTACTAGTTACTTACCTTCTTGGAGCAACGGTCATGTTGTTTCCTTGTGACCTATAGGTGACGGGTTCGAGTCGTAGACATCAGGGTAGGCTGCCTACATCACACCTCATTGAGTGCGGCCCTTCCCCAGATCCTGCGTGCATGCGGGATGTTTTTGTGCATCGCGTTGCCCTTTTTTTTGCTAGTTACTTACCTCAAAAAAAATATATGAAAGAAGGGAAGTTCGTATAATATATTTGATATCGCAAAAGAGATATACGCAATATGTCAAAACCTAAGGGATGTTTGTGAAATTTTCATAATAAAAAATGTGCAGAATGTGTACAATCTTTCACAAGCATTATAGCTTATGATAGTAGGATTAAAAGACATTAATAAAATTTCCTTCTTATTTAATATTAATATGACAAGAGTTTGGTAAACTTGCAGGGATTTTCTACTTTTTAATTTATCTACGGAAGATGGTGCATAACGACATTGAGGATATGTTAGATCACTTGAGAAGGATTAAGAGTCGAGGTGATATGAATGTTGTCAAGATTGAGACACTTGAAATGGAGCTAAGATTTTTGAGAACCTTTATCAAGTACCCTCATGCTCTTTTGCCTGATTCTTTAGTAGAAATCAGAAAGAAGGCCAAATTGATTGTGGAAATGCTTCACTCGGTTTTTGGTGGAATTTCAGGTGAATACAAAACTAGTCTTAATGTGGAAAGGCTAGTATCAGAGTTGCAGGAATTCAGTGAAGATAGCGGTACCAGTTTAATATACAACGTTGAACTGAATGATTCGTATATGTTGGAATATATGGATTACCTTGACCAGAATCTAAATGATGCACCGAGGTACTTGGTTCGATCTGTCGCTTTTTTCGCGGAAAAAATCAATATCCTACAGAAGACAGATAGATACTTAAGGAAAGTCAAAGTCATTCAAAACAAAATAAGGTTTATAAGATACTTATATGGTGCAGAGATAAATGGTAATTATGTCGACCGTGAGAAGTTGGAAGGTATGCAGGCTCGGATACAGTTCATGGCTGACAATGTTCGACAGTTCTGTCTTGATCTTTGGGTGAAAGAGGATGGAGATGATACATCTAATATCGAGAGTGAGCCTCATTATCTATTATGCTTGGTTATGATATTGGAGATGGAAATGAAAAAGATTTTTCTCAGTGAACTAAAGGCGTCAAAGTTTACTCAATCAAGAACTTTCAAGGACAAGAAATTACCAAAAGGATTTTCATATCAACTCCACTGTCTTCTGGTGTATCTTAGAGATAAAAAGCTTGATAACTTTCCCCCTATTGTCTCTGCTCGAAACATTGATGTGGCAATAGAGTTCATGTTAGTTTTTCTCGGCGATATACCAAATCATGTTATTAATGGTAATAGGTTGAATGAACTCTTAGAAAAGGTTGGAGTTCTTGCCGGCGACATACTTTGTGTAATTCAAATGCAGCTTCTTTCAGGATCGACAATCAAAGATGATGCGAGCAAGATTGATCTTGGCACGATACAGATATTAGAGAAAATTGAAGATCTAAAGGCACAAGTGGAAGAGAGGTACTACAGATCCGTTATATACAGACCATCTCAGTTTCCGACAGTTGGTGGATTGAGCTTTCTGGATTCTCTCCTAAGGAAATTGAATGAGATGTTGAAATCTGAATCAGGTTTAGATTTCATGTTGAAGCCTTATATTGTCATTTTAGAGAAAGAGCTCTCATATCTAACATCTGTTTTCAGAAATGTTGCAAAGGTGCAGCATGAACATGAAATTCTTAAAGATCTTCAGAGGCGTACTATCAATTTGGCATATGAAGCTGAAGTTTCCATTGACTCTATACTTGCTCAGTGTAATGCTCTTTGGTATCTTTTTTGCTCACTTCCTGCAATCGTAAAAGAGATCAAGAATATTCGTGAGAAGGTGACTGAGATGAGGTTTAAGAACCTCCTTTCTCTTAAGCCCTGCTCTGTGATAGATCCATCTAAGCATCTGCCAATTCAACATAGCAATCTTAGGTATGATGAGGAGATAGTGGGCTTTGAGAATGACACAAAAAATATACTTCGGCTTCTGATTCGAGGAACAAATGAGCTAGATGTCATCCCAATTGTTGGGATGGGAGGACAAGGTAAAACTACGATTGCTAGAAAGGTGTATAATAATGACAACGTCATCTCTCATTTTGATGTTCAAGCATGGTGCATCATTTCCCAAATACATAACCGGAGAGAGCTGTTACAAGAGATTTTCAGTCAAGTTACCGGGTCCAAGTACAAGGTTGATGAGGTTGGCGAACTTGCTGACCTATTGAGGAAAAGCTTAGTGGGAAAGAGATACCTCATTGTCTTGGATGATATATGGGATGGTATGGCGTGGGATGACTTAAGATTGTCTTTCCCAGATGGTAGAAATGGAAGTAGAATAGTAGTGACAACTCGACTTGACAAAGTGGGTGAGGATGTCAAGCACCATAGTGATCCGTATTTCCTTCCATTCCTCACACCCGAAGAGAGTAGGGAATTGTTGCAGAAAAAAGTGTTTCAAAATGAAGCTTGCCCACCTGAACTAGACGATGTGAGTCTAGATGTTGCAAGAAGATGCAAAGGGCTGCCACTAGTGGTTGTCTTGGCATCTGGAATAATTAAAAAGAAGAAAACGGAAGAATTTTGGTGGCATGAGGTTAAAGATGCTCTATTTTCCTATCTTGATTGTGAGACTGAAGACTATAGTCGGGAAACTATGCAGTTAAGTTATGATAACTTACCCGATTATTTAAAGCCTTGCTTTCTTTACATGGGGATGTTTCCAGAGGACGCAAGAATTCGAGTGTCTAAATTGATAAGTTTATGGATCGCGGAGGGTTTCGTGCAGAACATTGAATCTGAGAGATTAATGGAAGAGACAGCTGAAGGTTACTTGATGGATCTCATTAGCAGTAACGTTGTAATGGTTTCAAAGAGAAGATATAACGGTAAAGTCAAATACTGCCAGCTTCATGATGTAGCGCTTCACTTTTGCTTGGAGAGGAGTAGACAAGAAACGTTTATGTTGGCAGTGAAGGAGCATTATAGAGACTTTCAAACTTCCATTTGGAAGGAAAGTCGAGTGAGCTTCAGTTTCAGTACTGAGCTTTCTGAGATTGCATTACTAGGCTCTAGAACGCGGAAGCCTTTCCACCAACATGTGAGATCACTTATGACCAATGGAACAGAATTCTTAGATTGGAATCCCTTCCGTCAGGTTAGTGAGTTGAGACTTCTTAAGGTCCTGAATTTGAGTTCTCATTTAGTGATTGCTTTGTCGTCAGCTACACTGAAACCACTAATTCACCTGAAGTACCTTGCAGTTTTCACATGTGAATTTGATTTTCATCCAGAATCACATTTTCCCCATCTAGAAACTTTAATTGTGAAGCGTTTTTCAGCGAGTATCATATCTTCAGTGTTACCGACTTTTTGGAAGATGGAAAAATTAAGGCTTGTTGAGATTACCAATGCTGTTTTTCATTTGGATAACGATAAGCACCGGATCTTTGAAGAATCCCCTAAATTGGTAAATTTGAGGACATTAAGGCGAGTTAAATTTCCAATTGGTGATACTGATAGAGTGGATATGTTATTACAGAGGTGTCCTAATCTTCAAAAACTTGACATCATTATTTCAGGCTGTAAAAATTCTTCAAGGATATGTCCCAGATTGGAGAATCTTACTCAGCTTCAAATACTGCGCCTTTCCTTTCACCCGTACCAAAGGATATCCAAGTTACACTTGCCTTCAAATATAAAGAAGCTGGTACTAAGCGGTACCCTTACAGAAAGTGCGATTTGTTTCATTGCGGGACTATCAAGTCTGGAGTATCTCCATTTAGTGGATTTTTATTATGAGTCGGAAGAGTGGTGCCTTGGAGATACGACGTTCCATAAACTTAAGTTCTTGAAACTGGAGGAATTATATGTCTCAAAGTGGGATGCCTCAGAGGAATCTTTTCCCCAGCTAGAAACACTTGTTATAAAACAGTGTGAATATCTCGAGGAGATCCCCCTTAGCTTTGCATATATTCAAACACTGAAACAGATTAAGTTGATATGGTGCAACAACAATAAATCTCTGGTGGCTTCAGCTGTGAGAATTAAGGAAGAAGTCGAAGAGAATGAAGCAACGGACCGTATTGACCTCATTATCAAAGTAAGTACAAACAAACTCCTATGTGTTGTTTTTGAGTATCTACGTGCGACTAATGTGATGTTATATGTTAAATACAGAAACATGAGGGCTATCTCTGGCAGTTGTGAGTCAAGTTCACAAAAACATGGTATTGTTTATAGTTTTTCTTCTTGTACCTTCTCTTTTTTTGATATCTTGATTTGATGCTTGCTTTCTCTTAATTGCTCCAGGTTGATCTCAAACTAACGACGGTGTGTTTTTGTTTGGGAATTGCTAAGATACCTGCAGCAAAAGCACAGACAGAGTTGATGGAGTTCTTTCTTAGCAAATTGTTGTAGTCATGTCATGCTCTCATGCTGGAATCTCTTATGAAGCTAGCAGAAACGCCTATCCTCTTATTTTGCGACACTTTACTGATTGCTAAGGTTGTCTTTTGATTGATCAATATAGACTTTGAATAATTTTGTCATGTTCCTCTTTTTCTGTATGTTTCATGTAGTTCTTCACTGTGATATCTTGATGCCCTCTGTAAACATCATGTATTTCTTATGAAGTAATATAATTTTAGAACCAGTCAAAGCACTGTTTCATTTTTTGTTTTTTATAGATTGGTGGTTGGGGTTTGGCGAGTGTAGTGTGTACGCAGACCTTACCCCTACCCGAGGGGGTTGAGGGGCTTAAGACGACAAAAAGAAACACTATATCAGTACCATCAACTGACATCTTTTATGCAGCACCTGTAAAATTCAATTGAGGATATAGGTGCAAAAGTTATTTTCTAGTTGAATATAAGTATACCTCCCAGTCGTCAACCAAAACATTTAAAATTGTGCAGCATGTTGTACAATAGCTGATTTGACAGTAGATTAAGAGGTTTCGATAGGCGCAGGGGCTTTGATTTAAGCTCTGATGCCTAGTACCAAATGATTTATAAGCAATATATATTTGATCTTATTCTCTTGGAACTGTTCTTCGTATATACCTGTGTGGTATAGAAGATTTAAGCTCCAAGGAAGTGTCAATCTGATGGAGGTTGCATCCCTTGCGATTCCCCTAGGAGTCACGACATAGAGCAAAGTGAAACAGGTAATTGTAAGGTGACTGTCACTGTTTGACATCAAGTATCTGATATCTTGCGCCAATCGATCACTTAGTGTTTCTAGGAAAACCTGGAATTGCTTAGCATCACGAAAAACAGCATATTTAGGCCATCAGTTAATTGAACAATAAGTTTGTCCAACTGGGATGGTAAGAAGGTAAGGGAGCAGCACTCAGTGTATCCTTGCTGTTAATCAAAGTTTAAAGTAGATAGTTAACAAACAAACCTATAAATTAAAAATATCATTATCATAGCAATAGCACCTGAAATTGGAAAACTCTGCTTACGAAAATAACAGTGCGAATACAACAACAAACCCAGTGTAATTCCATATAGTAGGGTCTGGGGAGGGCGAAGTGTAGGCAAAACTTAACCTTACCTTGTGACGGTAGAGAGACTGTTTCCGGATGACCCCTGGCTCAAAGAAAAAAGAATAAGAAGCAGAAATAACGAGGGATTGAGTTGTTACAGGTTCTTGAGCAAGACGATTTGTAAGTAAAACATCCCATTATGCATGGAATATTCACTCTCAAATACTTTTGGGATTACTGCTATTTTTACTCATTGGTGCCAAGAAACTTCAGCAGACCTTTGAGATAAATGCAAACAAATATATCATAGAAGTAAATAGTGCAGGAACTTCTGCCAGAATAGTGCACGACACTCAATTCGGATCAAGTACTAGTATTTTGAGGAATAACTATACAAAAATACCTCCGCAAAATTAAACTGGTTGATTCTTTGACAGAACTACATTTGATTTTATGTAAGAAGATTCCAAGACTTAAGTGGAAGGCCAAAAGTAGCAGACAGAAATAAGCAAAAAAATATTCGACGGACAACTCTCGATAAATAATGATACTTTGACCGGTCAAAATTTAGTTGGTTGTACCGATGCACTCCGTCGGTAAATTACCGACGGACTCTCTCGCAATATTTTGTATTTATATTTTTGAATTATTTTTTTAGATATCGACGGTTTCTTTCGGTGTATTTAAAAAAATGAAAAATAAAATAAAGTTATCGATGGACTCAATCGCTATTGCATTTATATAATATTTTGAATTTTGTTCTTACAGTACCGATGGACTTCCGTCGGTAATTTAAATATATAAGTTTATACATTATTATTTTGTATTTTTTTTATTACACAGAGGAAGGCGTCGGTAAATCCCTCGGTAAGTGTTTACTTAATTATCTTAGTGGTTGATTAGCCTATTTATTGAAAATTACACTAAGTGGAATTGTATTCGTGATAATTACACTACTTAAAAATTATTAGTGGTACTTAGCTTAGCAATTTATAATTACACAAAGTAAAAGTGAATTTGTTGTATCCTTAAATTCATTGATTAACCTATACATTAATAATTACACACTAAGAAGAAGTGTATTAGTCATTTTCGTAAAAAATATTAATGATAGTTTAACTTATAAATTGATAATTATTGTAAGCAGAAGTGTATTAACGGTGTCTTTAAGTAACGTTAGCAAGTGATTATCATACACATTGATAATATACTAATTAAAATTGTATTAGTTGTATTTAGCTTGTAGATTGATAATTACATGAAGTATAAATGTATTAATAATATACTTGTAAGTAATGTTGGTGATTGGTTAGCCTATATACATTGATAATAGCACCAAGTATTAGTGAACTAGTGTCATCCTTATATAAGTAATGTTAGTGATTGATTAGCTTATACATTAATAATTATACACTAAATGAAAGTGTATTAATGCTATTTGTGAGAAATGTTAGTGATCGTTTATCTTTAAATTGATAATTAAAGTAAGTATAGATTTATTAGTGGTATCGTTAAGTGATGTTAATAATTGATTAGCCTATATATTGATAGTTACACTAAGTAGAAGTGCAATAGTTATAATTAGCTTATAGATTGTTAATTACACTAAGTAGAAGTGTATTAAGAATATATCCTTAAGTAATGTTAGTGATTCACTAGTCTATACATTGATAATTACACACCAGGTAGAAGTTTATTAATGGTATATGTGATAAATATCGGTGATTGTTTAATCGTCTTAAATTGACAACTAAAGTAAGTAAAACTATATTAGCAAAATTATTAATTAATATTAATAATTTATTAGGCAATTCATTGATAATTACTTTAAGTATAGAAGTGTAATAGTTACAATTAGCTTATAGATATTGATAATTACACTAAGTAGAAGTGTACGCACTAAGGATATATCCTTAAGTAATGTTAGTAATTCAATAGCCTATACATTGTTAATTATACACTAAGTAGAAGTTTACTAATGGTATACGATAAAAATCTTAGTGATTATTTAATTATCTTAAATTGATAACTAAAGTAAGTAGAAATTGTTGTAATTGTTATAATATTAAATGAGTAAGAATAATAAATTTGTTGTTTGTATATGTATATGGAACATATGTTTCTTCTTTTTAGCGGAGAGTGGGGCAGGCCGATTAAGTGGTTCATTTGAGCCTTGAGGGACTCGATGTCATTCCTAAGTGCGGTTTTAATCTTCTCTTCGTGCTTTCTTTCTTCTCGTTCATCCGCATAGTTCCTATAAAGTTGTTGAATCGTTCGCCGCATCTCCTCAAGGCCCTCATTTTGTGGATGCCATCGGAGGAAGAAACTTTCCCATTTTGGTTGAACGTGGTTGGAGGCGTGTATAAGGGTAGAGCATATGGCCTTTGTTGCGGAAGCCAAATGTATATAGTGTGAATAAGTCACAATTACTATACCAAAAATTATGACAGCCACCAAATAATAAATAAGACAATAAAGCAACAATAAAGGGAACACCAGAATTTACGAGGTTCCGCTAATTTTGCCTACTCCTCGGACACAACCAATATTTTATTTCACTCCAAAAATACAAGTGAAATAATACTAAAGAGAGAAGATACAAATGCCTTAAACAGATGAGAAGGCAAATGAGAGGTGTGTCTAAATCCTAAACATTAAGCCTTCTTTTATAGGGGGAAAATCCCCCCAACTTTTGTTTTCCCACCGATGTGGGACAAACATTTTGTCAAATTCAACAAATCTCCACCTTGGAAAAATTCCACATCTTCAATTTTCTCTCAATAACAAATTTGGTTGTGTCTTCATCTTCAATCTTCAGTGTTCAACAATGTTGATCAAATCCAAACAATGTTGAAACTTGACCGCAGTCACCACTTTTGTCAGCATATCAGCAGGATTCTCTGTAGTATGAATTTTCTTCATCGTGACTCCACCTTCTTCTATGATTTCTCGTACAAAATGATACCGAACATCAATGTGCTTCGTCCTTGCATGATAAACTTGGTTCTTCGCTAATTGAATAGCACTTTGACTATCACAAAAAATTGTGATACCTTTTTGTTCAACACCAAGCTCCTTTAGCAATCCTTGAAGCCAAATTGCCTCCTTCACAGCCTCTGTAATAGCTATATACTCTGCCTCTGTTGTAGACAAAGAAACTGTTGACTGCAAAGTAGACTTCCAACTAACTGGTGCCTTTGCAAAAGTAAACACATAACCAGTTGTTGATCTTCGTTTGTCCAGATCACCCGCAAAATCTGAGTCACAATATCCAATTACAGACTGATTATCTTCCTGCTAAAAAACTAACCCGACATCTACAGTATTATGAATATACCGTAGAATCCACTTCACAGCTTGCCAATGCTCCTTTCCTGGATTATGCATATATCTGCTAATAACTCCAACAGCTTGTGAAATGTCAGGTCTCGTACAGACCATTGCATACATCAAGCTACCAACAACATTTGCGTATGGTACCTTTGACATATACTCTCGTTCAACTTCATCCTTTGGCGACATAGTAGTACTTAGCTTAAAATGGGAAGCAAGTGGAGTACTAACTGGCTTAGTCTTGTCATCTATGCCAAAACGTTGAAGTACTCTCTTCAAATATTCCTTTTGAGATAAACAGAGTTTCTTTGAACGTCTATCTCTAATTATCTCCATGCCAAGAATTTTCTTTGCCTCACCCAAATCCTTCATCTCGAACTCCTTCTTCAGTTGAATCTTCAACTTATCAATTTCTTCCGAATTCTTGGAAGCTATCAACATATCATCAACATATAGGAGAAGATATACAAAGGAACCATCTTTAAGCTTGCGCAAATACACACAATGATCGTATTTGCTTCTCTTGTACCCTTGCCGCAACATAAACTCGTCAAATCGCTTGTACCATTGTCTAGAAGATTGTTTCAATCCGTACAATGATTTTTCAAGTTTGCACACCATATTTTCTTTTCCAGCAACTTTGAATCCTTCTGGCTGAGTCATGTAGATTTCCTCCTCCAAGTTTCCATGTAAAAACGCAGTTTTTACATCCATCTGAACTAGTTCCAAATCCAATTGTGCTACCAAAGCCAACATAATTCTAATGGAGGAATGTTTTACAACTGGAGAAAACACTTCATTGTAATCAATTCCCTCCTTTGGAGCATATCCTTTGGCCACCAATCTTGCTTTGTAGCGAACATTTACTTGGTTAGGAAATCCTTCTTTCTTTGCAAATACCCATTTGCACCCAATTGCTTTCTTTCCCTTCGGGAGATTGGCCAATCTCCATGTATGATTCTGATGAAGGGACTGTATTTCATCATTCATGGCAATCCTCCACTTATCTTCTTCTGGACTTTGGACAACATCTTTATAAGTGGTAGGAACATCATCAGCTACAATTGAGGTTGCACAAGCAACTGTCTCTATGAGACGAACAAGTTTCGTTATTGTTCTTTTTGGCCTGCTGGTTGCTATTGATTCAAGTTGTTGTTGAGGTTCCTGAGTTGGAATCTCCTCTACTGGCTCTCCTTCCAGAGGGTAATCTTCATTTGTTTCCTCCTCTGCTTCTTGTGTAGGAAAAATAAATTTTCCCTCAAACTCCACCTGCTTAGAAGCACCTTTATTTTGTTTGGTATCTTCTGTTACCTTATTTACCATAGCAGATTCATCAAAGGTAACATCCCTGCTAAATATTACTTTCTTTGTTATAGGACACCATAAGCGATATCCTTTGACTCCAGAAGTAATTCCCATAAAAATAGCCTTCTTTGCCCTTGGATCCAATTTTGACTCCGTCACATGATAATATGCAGTTGAGCCAAACACGTGCAAAGAGTTATAATCTACAGCAGGTTTTCCATACCATTTTTCAAATGGTGTCTTGCCATCAATAGCAGTAGATGGTAAGCGATTAATGAGGTGGCATGCATATGTAATTGCCTCAGCCCAAAATTCTTTGCCCAAGCCAGCATTGGACAACATACACCGTACCTTCTCCAGCAAGGTCCGGTTTATACGTTCTGCCACTCCATTCTGTTGTGGTGTATGTCTAACAGTGAAGTGTCGGACGATGCCATCATTTTCACATACCTTATTGAAATGATCATTTTTGTATTCACCTCCATTGTCTGTGCGAATACACTTGATCCTCCTGCCTGTCTGATTCTCCACCATCGTCTTCCATTTGAGAAAAATTCCCAACACTTCATCTTTGCTCTTCATTGTATACACCCATACTCTTCGGGAAAAATCATCAACAAAGGTTACAAAATAGTGCTTCCCACCCAATGAAGGTGTTTTGGAAGGACCCCAAACATCAGAGTGTACATAATCTAAAATGCCTTTAGTATTATGGATTGCTGTACCAAATTTAACCCTTGTTTGTTTCCCTTTGACACAATACTCACAAAACTCCAAGTTGCAAGCCTTTACTCCTTTTAACAATCCTTGATCTGATAGAGTTTTCAAGGATTTTCCTCCAGCATGTCCCAAGCGCATGTGCCATAGCTTGGTTGCTTCTGCCTCTTTGTCGTCACTGGATGTCACTATCGCTGTCCCAATAACTGTACTGGCACGATAGCGGTACATATTATTATTCTTCCGATTAGCCTTCATTACCACTAGTGCACCGGAGCATACTCTCATCACTCCATTTTCTGCAATGATTTTGAACCCTTTTGATTCTAGGGCTCCCACAGAGATGAGATTCTTCTTCAAATCCGGTACATATCGAACATCTGTTAATGTTCTGATCATTCCATCATGGTTCCTTAATCGTATTGAACCAATGTCATATGAGGTAAGAGGGCTGTTATCCGCTGTGTGGATGACTCCATATTCTCCTTCTTGAAATTCCACGAACCAGTCCTTGTTGGGACACATATAATAGCTACAAGCCGAGTCCATCAACCATATGTCTGATGATGTTGATGACTCTGTTGTAACTAATGAGAAGTCTGAATCATCACAATCAGCTACATTTGAATCCATAATGGCTTTTCCATTGTTATGTTTGGCCTTATTCTTCAACTTCGGACAGTCTTTCTTCCAGTGCCCTTTTTCTCGGCAAAAGGCACATTCATCTTTGCTGGGTCTGGATCTTGACTTGGATCTTCCCTTCTTTGTCCTCATTTGATTTTGAGGACGACCCCTCACAAATAGTACTTCTCCTTTTTCGCCCTTCTATTTTTCTCGCTTTCTTTGTTCATAGCTGTACAAAGCCGAACAAACTTCTCTGAGAGAAACTTCGTCATTTCCATGGAGTAGAGTAGTTTCAAGGTGCTCGTACTCATCAGGAAGTGACGCCAACAACATTAAGGCCAAGTCACCATCATCATAAGTTGTATCCATATTTTGCAAATCTGTGACCAACTTATTGAAACTGGTGATATGTTCATTCATCGTGGTACCAGGAACATAGGTGAAGTGAAACAGTCTCTTCTTCATGTACAATTTATTTTGACTGTTTTTCTTCAAAAATTTATCCTCCAGTGCTTTCCATAATTTACTTGCTGAAGTTTCCTTTGTGTATGGATATTTCTGCTCTCTAGCAAGGTAGGATCGAATGGTACCGCAAGCAACACGGTTGATAATTCTCCAATCTTCTTCTCCAATAACATCTGGTTTCTTTTCTTCAATTGCCAGATCTAGCCCTTGTTGAAAAAGAACATCTAGAACCTCGCCTTGCCACATCCCAAAATGTCCGGACCCGTCAAATATTTCTACCGCAAATTTCGCATTTGACACAATTCTTGTCATAAGCGAAGATGCCAATGATGACGTATTGTTGACACTTGATGTAGATTCTTCTTGTTTATTGTCTCCTATCTTTGACACAAATATTATTTAATAGCTGACGACACAAATCAAGATTATTTCCTTTCTGGTGTGGAAGATCAGACTAAGCTGCAACCACAGAGCATACTCAAACAGAACCTTGACTCAGTTACCAAGATAAATCTTTTCTGATGTGGAAGATCAGACTATGCTGCAACCACAGAGCATACTTAGACAGTACCTTGGCTCTGATACCAATTGTTGCGGAAGCCAAATGTATATAGTGTGAATAAGTCACAACTACTATACCAAAAATTATGACAACCACCAAATAATAAATAAGACAATAAAGCAACAATAAAGGGAACACCAGAATTTACGAGGTTCGGCTAATTTTGCCTACTCCTCGGACACAACCAATATTTTATTTCACTCCAAAAATACAAGTGAAATAATACTAAAGAGAGAAGATACAAATGCTTTAAACAGATGAGAAGGCAAATGAGAGGTGTGTCTAAATCCTAAATATTAGGCCTTCTTTTATTGGGAAAATTTCCCAACCAAATGGCTAACCCACCGATGTGGGACTTTGCCAAATTCAACAGCCTTTCCTCCAAGCACAACTATCATCGCCTCAAGTGTGGACTACAAGGTATATACTTTTTTGTTAATAATCTCTTCTTTTTGTTAGCTATATTTCGCGGCTGTTTTTTGGACCGTTTCAGGCTACTTTTGTTGGTGGTTTGGGGTTGTTAGGTGCTGAAAAAGACTTAAATGCTTGTTCCTGAAAAAGAACTAAAACGTTAGCTGTTAGTATTATACTAGTATATATTTTCCATGGTAATCCAAACTATAACTCAAAAAAGACATCAGTTCAAAGTTTTAAAGTTGATGAACACTAATGTTTCTTTAACTGCTATAGAAAAGTGGGAAAAAGAAAAGGTTAATTAAAATTAAGTAACAAACCCTGGCAAGGACAAGTTCATGAGAATTCAGTGAGAAACCAGAAGGCTTAATGGACCCAATTCTCTCTAGCTTTGTTGCAGCCGGGAGAGGTAGTTTTTGGTTTTCCATTTTCTGGAAACCCCAAAAGGAAAAAACTGAGAGAGAACTGTTTGTGTTTATATATATAGAAAGGTAGTTGTGTTTGCTTGGCTTAGTGAAGCAAATTGCTTCTTTATATAATGAAGAATGGTCAATTAGAGCTTGACAAATACTTCATAATGTGTCTTTGTAGCAGTTTTTCATTCATTTTGTTCTGATTTAACAGTTTTGCCAACTGTGTTTGTGTTGGTTTTTTGTTTTTTGGTTTCTTATTTCCTTTTCACTTTGCTCCTTTTTGTTGTGCTCTTTAGTGAAATAGATAGCTTGCAAAAACACCATATTAATGCCATGTTATTAACTTTCTTATTTGATGATTTAATGAAAAGTTATTCACAGAATATCTTATGACTAAGAAAAATAACTTTAATGGGAAGTGGATGTTCGTGTGAAGATATATGGCAGATGTCTTCTAGCTTAGATTATGTAGATTTTGTACATATATATTCCAAGAACTTTTAATATGTTGCTCAAAACTTAGCCGAAGTTTCTACTTCATAGTATGTATTGGTAGTCGATGTTCCCTAGTTGAAGATTAATTATGAAGTTAGGTGCTAAATTATTCCATTCTAACTCTTCGTGTATTTTTTTTCACTTCGCTTTTGTGGATTACAAGGTATTGGGACATCCGCCACCGTGCAAAATGAGGAGCTTGAGGAGATGCGGCGAACGATTCAATAACTTTCTAGGAACTATGCGGATTAACGAGAAAAAAGAAAGCACGATCAGAAGATTAAAACCGCACTTAGGAATGACATCGAGTCCCTCAAGGCTCAAGTGAACCATTTAATCGGCCTGTCCCGCTCTCCGCCAAAAAGCCACATTTATGAAGTGGATGAAAGTGATGGAAACAAAATAAATGATGAAGAAGATAAGGGGGAATCCGAAGATGAGGAGTGATTTTATGTTTGATTGGATTGTTTAGTTGGATGTTGACTTTGAATATTACATTTTGAAGTTTGGTTGGATAGTTTTGATGTTTGATGGGATAATTTGGATGCTTGGATAGTTTATAAAGTTTTGTAGTTGTTAATTTATGTTTTATTATGGTTGCATTTCTGTTTCTATTGTAATATTCTGGCTGACAGGTGGTGCAGCAAAAAATAAGTACTGCTTGCCAAAAATATACCAGATTTACCGAGGAACTTACCGACAGAGTTTGTCGGAAATATTATTCATTTGTCAATCCAAAATTCTTACTTATCGAGGGAGTCCGTTAGTAGACTTAAACCAAATTTTCAAATTTTGTTGAACATACCGACAGATATCCATCGGAATATGAATTTATTCATATTTTTAATAAATTACTAAATTAAAATTTTAAATATACCGATGGTTTTCGTCAGTAATATTAAATTATTATTTTTAATATTCCGATGGATAACCATAGGTATGGATATTATTCAGATATTATATAATTTAATAATATACCGACGGATATTCATTGGTAAGTAAAATTATTTGACCAAATAGTGGTCAAATAGTGTCAGAAATGTACCGATGGCTTTCCGATGGAGTCCATCGATAATTACTGACAGATTCTGTCGGTTTTTTTACCGAGAAAAGATTTACCTACGTACCACTTACCAACGGACTTCCTTCGGTAAACCTTGTTACTGAGGGCGTCCTTTGGTAATTTGCGTTAGTAAATAGGTGATTTTTAGGGGTTACATTGTATTTCACACTGAAAACCAAAATTTGGGAGAGCTATCTTAACAGTGGGAAAATTGAGAAAGACAAAGATAATTCACATGATGTGAATCACATCTGTTAGTGCTTCATGTGCAAGCAAGAGGGAGAGGATGTCACTTATTTATTGCGTCACTGTCCATTCTGATATAAATTTTTGGTGTATGATTGGACGTTCTTTGTAGAAAATCATGCGTTTTTGTTAGATCCTCTACTTTAGTATACACCTCTTATGTAAAGTTTCCTGCTCATATAAAAAAAACTGTATCTTCATAAAACAAGAAGTCCAATCTGGCTAAAGCCTAACGAACATGGAAAATTTTTTCATGAAACTTTGCTTCTGGATAGCATTAGCTAGGTGGTGGGGTGACTGATCAATGATTATCACTTTTTTCGCACAACGTGCTTAACAGTCCTTCCTTGATAGATCAGGATTTGGTCGTCATGGGATGATGAAGGCATCAATTCATAATTGTTTCTTTCTGGTCGTATAATCATTGGTTTCGTATGTGAATATGAGGCAAGGACAACCAAGAAAGTTCAGGTATTGCTGAGACACAGATTATTGCACCATCTGATTAGAGTTACCAAAGTTAGGAAAGTAAACTTAAATTTTCAGTTCAAATGTGCCTCATCAGTTGATTCCATATGTTCTTTTATTTCCGGCCAAGATGGGCTACATGTCATAGTTATAAACAAAATAAGCGCGTCTCTAAACAAAATAAGTACAGAGACGCGCTTCAGTAATGCAATAACATTTGTATATCGTCGATGCAAATCTCTAAGCCCTCCTATAAAAGAACTTGGAAGAAATTGTCTTTGCCTATACTGGAAGATTCACCTAAAGAGAAGAGTTTCTGCTGCAAAACACACGATACTCATTTCAATTAAACATTAAACAGATCTTGGTACAAACCTATTTTCCATTAATTAATCATTGGGATAGGCAACTCTTGAGCTATAACAGTCATTGACTTTGAAGGCCAATAGGAGTGGATTATCATTAGCTGTCTCTCTGCATTAATAATGTGTTAAGCCCCGGTTATTCATTAAATAATTCTTCCATTGACTTTTGGTAGCATTTAATCCAGTCCAATATACATTGAATGTTAGTTTGATTGAACCATAATTATTCATTCACTAATCTTGTTAGAGTATGCTAATGTGAGAAGGCCCTATAGACCGAAAACCTTCCTCCTTCCAACCTTTATGCTGATATTAATCTTCACTTGTCATTAATTACAAGTTTTCTCCTACTGCAAACTTTGGTATTTATCAGGTATGTTTCAGTAATTTTTTCTAATCTCACTTGACACGTTATATCCGAAAATTTTGGTCATGCATTTAGTTAGATCTTAAGATCTTCGTAACTTATTTTGTTGATCTGATCGTTCTTGTCACTTTTTTCAATTGCTTTTTGACCCTCGACTTCAGGGGCGAAGCTACATAGCTCTATGGGTGGTCAACTGACCCTTCGTCGAAAAATTACACTGTATATATAGGTAATATATTAGATTTTTGTGGTATATAATATATATTGAACATCCTTTATCGGTGATTTTTTTTTTACTTCATTCAAGTTTGAATTCTCAAGATGAAATTTCTGGTTCCGCCACTGCTCGACCTCTTTTTCCCTTTGCTGGAACCTGCTTAGCGTTTTAATTATAGTAACAACTTTTTTGCTCTTTTACAGGATCATAAAATTGGAGACAGAAAAAAAAAAGAAGCAAAACAAGACTACTCTTTTCAAGCTTGCTTCATTGTAAGACTGAATATTAACTTTTGATTACATTCCTTCTTTTCAAAATATTTATGTTGGTTTCACTTGCTATTATCTCATTTTTCACTAATTTGTTAATGATTGACCAACTAAAAAAATTACTTTAAAAAGACAAACTAAAGTGACTGCCATGTGACCTGGAGATCAGGGGTTCGAACAGTAGAAATAGCCTCTTGCAGAAATGCAGGGTAAGGCTGCATAGAATAGTCTCTTGTGGTCTGGTCCTTTTCCGGGCCCGCACATAGCAAGAGGTTAGTGCACCAGAATGACCATTTAAAACCATTCTACACTCACTTTGACTATGTGATTTTATTAGACTCCTATATGATTAAATAGAAAACTGAACTTCAAGAATTGATTATCCATGCAAAAAACCGTACCTATCATCAGTGACTATCTTTTTCAAAGAAAGCAATGTTGTCATCGTAGACTAGGCTTAGATTGATCAAACCCAAAGTAAAGATCAGAACAAGCAATATATTAGACTCCAACAGGTTAGCTTTCTTCCTAAAATTTATCAACGAACATCTTAAAAGCGGAGAAGTGAAATTGAAAGTGAAATGAAGCAACATTTACAATAGAAAGTAAGACAATAAGAGGTTTGGGAAATTCTCCATAACCAAAATGGTACAGTAGGTGTATAATCTTTCACAAACATTATAGCTTCTAACAGTAGATATTGAAAAAATGTGAACAAAAAATGTTATTGTTAATGAAACTAATATTATAAGAGTTGGTGAACTTGCAGGAAGTTTCTACTTTATCTACAGAAGATGACTCAAAATGATATTGAGGATATGTTAGATAACCTAAGAAGGATCAAGATCAGAGGTCATGATCTGAACAACATCAAGATTAAGACACTTGAAATGGAGCTAAGATTTTTGAGTACTTTTCTCAAATACCATCATCTTCTTTTGCCTGATTCCTTTGTCAATATCGCAAAGAAGGCCCAACTGATTGATGAAATGCTTCAATCAGTTTTTGATGAATGCAAAACTGACCTTAATGTGGAAAGGCTAGTTTCACAGTTGCTGGAATTCATTGAAGGTAATACCAGCTTAAGGTACAATTTTGAGTTGAATCGTTCCCATCTATCTGAATATATGGATTGCCTCGACAAGAATCTAAATGATGTACAAATGTTCTTGGAATTGGATATTGAGTGGACGAATAAACGAATCCTTCGGCTTAAGCGATTTTTAAAGCAAGTGAAAATCATTCAAAAGAAAATGAGATTTTTGAGATACTTATATGCCACGGAGATAAATAGTTACATCGACCATGAGAAGCTGGAAGGTCTGGAAACTCGAATCCAGTTCATGGCTGACAATGTGGGACAGTTCTGCCTTGCTCTTTGGCTTAATAAGGTTGAAGATGACACAGATTCAGATGAGGTTGAAGATGATGCCGATTCAAATGACGTTAAAGATGATGCAGATTCAGATGAGGATAAAGATGATATAGATTCAGCTGAAGATACAAATGATACCTATTCATATGAGGATGAAGATGATCCAGAATCAAATGAGGTTGAAGATAATGCCGATTCAAATGACATTAAAGATGATGCAGATTCAGATGAGGATAAAGATGATACAG